>NW_003804590.1:0-1327 GCF_000255335.2 Galendromus occidentalis
AGGGAGATTCAGGGATTGAGGGAGATTGAGGGATTAAGGGAGATTGAGGAATTAAGGGACATTGAGGGATTAAGGGACATTGAGGGATTAAGGGAGATTGAGGGAGATCGAGAGATCTAGGGAGATTGAGAGATCTAGGGAGAATGAGAGATCTAGGGAGATTGAGAGATCTAGGGCTATTGAGAGATTTAGGGAGAGTGAGAGATCTAGGAAGATTGAGAGATGTAGGGAGATTGAGAAATTAAGGGAGATTGAGAGATTGAGGGAGATTGAGAGATCTAGGGAGATTGAGAGATCTAGGGAGATTGAGAGATCTAGGGAGATTGAGAGATCTAGGGAGATTGAGAGATCTAGGGAGATTGTGAGATTTAGGGAGATTGAGAAATTAAGGGAGATTGAGAGATTGAGGGAGATTGAGAGATCTAGGGAGATTGGGAGATCTAGGGAGATTGAGAGATCTAGGGAGATTGAGAGATCTAGGGAGATTGAGAGATCTAGGGAGATTGAGAGATCTATGGCGATGGAGAGATCTAGGGAGAGTGAGAGATCTAGGGAGATTGAGGGATTAAGGGAGATTAAGGAATTAAGGGAGATTGAGGGATTAAGGGAGATTGAGGGATTAAGGGAGATTGAGGGATTAAGGGAGATTGAGGTATTAAGGGAGATTCACTCTTGGTCAGAATTTTTCAGACCGCCCTCCCTAAATCAGAGTGTCTATAGTCGGGAATCCGATTCGAGAGGTTGAGCACATGACTGGAACTGATGTTGCCCGGTAGTTGGAGGACGTTTCAGCCTATTTCAGGGAAATCGCGCGATGCAGCCGGCAATGGGAGGCAACGTGCTCATAAATTACTAGCTCATAGGCATGCGCCAAGGCGTCTAAACGCATGGTCATGCGCTCACGGACTCGAAGCGCATGGACATGTGCTCATAAATTCCTAGCTCATGCGCGCTATTCTAATATCGCGCGCGCGTGCGAGCCAGCCAGCTGAGACGCCACACACGTGCCGAACTGGAGAACGCTAGCGCGGTCCAATTCCGACACGTGTGTGGTTGTTCTCAACTGGGAGTGTAGTGTGTTCCGTGCTCATTATTGTTCTGTTCAGTTCCTGGAGAATAAGCCGACGATCCATCGCTGTCGAGGCCATAATGGAATATCGCAGCGTTTGCTAGTGGACTCGAGGCCGACTGACTGAGATCGGCAGTGCCTCCGGGATTTTATATCGGACGACGAGTGGTTGATTCGGGTTGATTCACCCAATGAGCGTTCGGAAGGAATGCTAACAGGCACTCGCGCATCGGACGCTAATCACTCATGAGTGATAAC
>NW_003804591.1:0-1622 GCF_000255335.2 Galendromus occidentalis
GTAAACATAGCTGTCGCCTCACCTGCGTTGTTCATGCCTTGGCGCAGAGCTTCAGCATCTATGAGCTCGGTCAAAGTGTCAAGATGCTTGTCCTCTTCTTTGCGGGCACTCCATGCTTGGCGGAATGGCTCCCAGGATGACGGAAGCGCTTCGAGGAGGCGTGAGACTGTTAAGTCGTCTTCCAGCTGGAAACCGGCCTCGTTCATCTCATAGACAATCTTTTTGAATGCAAGGAGATTTTGTTGAACTGACGCTCCTGGTTGATAGCGGAACCTCAGGAACTTGGCCATGGAGAGACTCTTTCTGGTACCGTCAGCATGTTGGAAACGAATCTTGATGCGGCGCCAGATCTCTTGGGCCTCGACATCCTCAGCGTTGTCCAAGAAGAGGGTAACCGCCAGATCGGGGTGGATAGAGTTGATGAGGATATACCTCGCTGCTCTGTTCCCAATCAGGAAGTTCTGCTTCTGCTTTTTGCCTTCGGGAGTCGCAGCAGCGGAGTCAGGCATGTTCAATCGGCCGCAGACGACATCCCATGCAAAGGGCTCTCCGTCCAGGAGTGAGGGCAGGATGGTTTTCCATGGGATGAAATTCTTCCCATCTGGAGCCAGGATGATACTGTCTGCAACACGTGGTCGTGGGCCGCTCACGATCGGCTCATTGGTCGAGGCTTGTTGCCTCGGTTGATTTGCTTCTTCTTCTTCGCCTACATCTACGTAGCCGTGAGGGGCTCTGTAGTCTCGAGAGGTGGGCATTGTTGATTCACTCTTGCACTTGGAGAATTTTCACTAGGAACACGGAGTACTATCGTGCTGATAACGTGAAGAATTTAATGTCCACCTATCGAAACCTCGGCTAGCAAACACACTGGGTAACTGGCGAACGTTCCCTCTGATGGGGATTCTTTATTCCATCCTTATATAGTGGTCCAGTGAAAAGGGTTACATTGTAACAACTGCTCAGGGTTAGCTAATTGTTCAGATACTGAGGGTTACAGAAGAACACTGACAATGAAGCGTGCGGAAGGGCCACAGGGATTTCTGGGCGCATACTAGACTGAAGACTCAATATATTTCATCAAATACACGGAGGAACATTGGATCGCCTGCCTAAAAGTTTTGCGATACTTGCAGAACACAGCGGACCTGTCCATAGTGTACTCTGGGACAACTGATACCTCACCCGACCACACTCTCCGATTCTACTCGGACGCGGACTTCGCTGCCTGAAAAGAGACTCGTCGGTCAGTGAGCGGTTCTATCGCCACTTTGGGTGGTGGTCCGATCCTCTGGTCGTCATCACAACAACTTTCCGTCAGTCTATCGACGACAGAGAGTGAATTCTACGCGATCGCGGACTGCTCGAAGTCCTGCCTATGGCTTCGAACGCTCTTTTCTGAACTCAGAATCAAGATCGTCCCGATTGTCTATGTAGACAATCAAGCGGCTCTGAAACTGATACATGACCCACAGTTTCATAAACGGACGAAACACATTGCCGTCCGGTTTCTTTTTGTTCGCGAGACTCACGAACGCAAACAAATCGAGTTCAAGTACATCCCAACATCAGAGAATCTCGCTGACGCGTTGACGAAACCCCTGAACAAACATACGTTCGAGAAG
>NW_003804592.1:0-4605 GCF_000255335.2 Galendromus occidentalis
ACTAGGGCTGGGAATTCATCACGGCATTTTTTTCGGGAATTCACGGCGAATTCACGGCATTTTCTGCCGAAATTCACGGTGCCGTGAATTCGTGTCCCGTTGCATGGAGCCTATCCGAAATTTCAGCATCTCAATCGATATTTCATTGAAACAGCAATCGAAAAAAAGAAAACAGTATCGAGAGTGGTCCAAAACATTTTTTTCTGACTTAACTTATCTATCCCATCACAATACTTTGGGCATTACAGCATTTTGGTAGAGCATATTGTACAAAGAAAGGTTGCTCTCTTTTATCGACCGACGGTCGTCGCGGAGAACGTCGGAATATTGACTAAAAGACCGTTCTGCAGCGACACTGTTGACGGGCACACTCAGGCAAATGAGTGCGATTTTTGCAAGCTCCGGAAATTTAAAAGAGACTCCGTTCCAAAAATCGACAGGGTGCGACCGTGTTACCAATTCATCGACTGTCGACAAGAATACTTTCAATTCCGCACAGCCTATATCGTTATCTTCAAACCATGGGATGTGAGAAGTTATGAATTCGTATGGAATCGACATTGCCTTGATTTTGAATGGGTAAAAGGCGCGACACGCGCGGAAGAAATCCGCCGATGGTTGACGAAATCTCGACGTGGCGTCCGTCGTGATGTAACTGCGCAGCTTCGCGGACGATTTCCGCAGGGCATCTTTCGCATCAGCACTGGAGTCCTCGTTGTCGTTTGATATGTCGAGCCATTGTATGAGCAAGTCCAGATCGTCGATGAGAAGATGCGATCGCATGTCGAGACCCTCATACGAGGTCAGTTTTGCCATCAAGTGCGTGGCGTATTTGGTCAATTCGGTGAGTTGAGACCGAACAACCGGGGAACCGCAAGACGCGAGAACATTCGAAATGTACGGACTCGCATTGCCCTCGATCTCGCGACTCAAGAACTCTTGATACTCTTCGAGGTGATCAGCGTGGTAAGTAGCAGATCGGAACCAGCTGTTCCATCGCGTCACAACTGGTACGGGAGGGAGCATTGGGTTCATATTCTTAGCTTGCAGGAATTGTCGGAAGCGGGCCTTCCGGGCTGGACAGCTAGTGAAGACCTTTTTTATGCCCGCAACTAATTCGTTCACTTTCGGATAGGACGAGACCCATACCTCGCCTACAAGATTCAACAGGTGTGCTGTACAGGTCACGTGAACGGCATTCAGTCAGATGGACCTTAGAGAAGAGTTTCAGGCTTTGACGTGTACGATGCGTTGTCCGTCACAAAAGCACTAATTCTCAGAGAGCTGATTTCATACTTGCTTGACCACTTGCAGTACTGCTTCACTCACTGTTTGAAATTTGTCCTCTCCAATACTGACACACTCGAGCAGAAAGCTCTGCAGGTGTCGCTCGTCATCCTTGCAGCTCGGAATCGCGAGAACGTTCAAGACGTAGCGATCTTCCGCATCGGAAGTTTCATCACAAACTATCGCAATTGACTCCCGGTCCTTCAATAGAAGCTTCAAGTTCTGAACGTGCAAGTCGAATGCTCTCGGTAGATAAGTTCGTCTGAGACCGCTAGACGACGGAACTGTCCCGACTCTTCTCAGGTTGAGCTCTAGGAACTTCTTCAGATTGCCATTGTCCAGTGCGTGCAAGGGGATGTTCGCCCCTGCAAACGCTTCCACGAGCTCCAGTAGAACCGCTTGTCTTTCCTCATTCCGCTCGGAAATGTTGTCGAACGATTCACGTAGATTGACTTGCAATTTGTTCCTCTCCGCTGCGGCCGTCTTGAGATTATTCGACTTCCTTTTGTGAGCTTCGCTTGCGAGATGTCTCAAACAGCTATGTTTCCTAAGGAAGTCCACAGGAACATCGCAAACGCTGCAATACAGGAGGTCACCGGACGCATGGAAGGTCCCTGGCTCGAATTCTTTGGCCCGTTTGGCGGCATTTACTTTAGTTGACATCTTCAAAGATTTCGGAGGACTCATCTTGCTCCGATGGTTCCGGCTGTTCACGCGCTCACTGTCGTAAACAAAGTGCGGTCTTCTCGAAGACAGCGTGCACGTTCTGGTGACGTGCACAGAAATTACATGCCGCAAGCGCCTAAACTAAAGGGGATACTCACAGAGGCCGATTCAGAGCATGAATCATCTGAGGGGAAGAAAAAACAAAAATTCACGGCTCCGCGGAAAAAAATCCGGAAATTTCACGGCATCGCGGGGAAAAACGGAAAATTCACGGCTTTTGGCGCGACCGTGAATCCCGTGATGGATTCCCAGCCCTAGTCATGACTGTCTAATTGTGAGTCCGAACGTATTCTCTCATATGCTTGTAGGACGGAAAATCTCTTTCCTGGCATGTGAATCTTGATCCGAGATTCAGATTCCTCCATCTTCAAAAGTTGGATGCATCTCATTCCCATGAGACAACGAAATTCGAAGATTGGTCCATCTCAAACTACCTGTGACATCTGAGGCTGATACTTGACATCGGTAGCATAGGTAAATAATCTGTTAGCTTCTTAGGGAGGAATTCTCAGAGATTCGATTACTCGATTGGAGAGATTCAGCTGGCTATGTTTCTCAGCCATTTATTCTGTCAGTAATATCGCTAGAATAATACACAGGACTTCGATCACGTGAACGGGGGCTGTTGAAATCTGTCTTCCCAGTGTTCGTTGTCTTTACGCTTAGCTAGACTCCTACGCAGTCTTGTTTCCCTTTCTCTCACTTCAGTGTACGTATATATTACGCGTTCCGCTTCAATAGAGTTTACTGGGCATAGTCTGATGCTCTGGAGCTGTCACTACTATATTTTGTGTACCCGAAAAGTGAATACCTTCTTCGGTAATATCCCCGAGATTATCGTCAAACTCGAATGTTCGACTCTGTCCCTCCAAGAGTCAGGTAGTTTGGTGGAGGGCATGGAGTCATGTCTCGGCGACGCTATCGGGCCGAAGGCCGGTCCTATCCGAGACAAGTGGGGAGCTGTTCTTAGGCAGAACCGGGGCTTCTCAATTCTCAGACAGGTCCTGTCAATTTTCCAAGGTACCAGGGAAGTGTCGGAAGCGGGGAGCATAAAAGTATCGGATATACCTTTGTACAGATAGCTCCGATCGTAAGTGTGGACGTCGAACGGACTTCCTCACGATTGAAGATGATGCTCTCGGATAGATGACAATCTTTCACCGTTAAGAATGCCATGTATCATATAATTCCTTTGTGTAACCAGGATATCGGATAAATTAAAGCAGCGCCTTCGGTGCCTGTTATGCCTTTTTTGCCCTTTTTCAGTGCCCCCCTTTTTCATCCCCGTCCTTTTTAGCGCCTTTCTGCCTGCCGTTTTCGCGGTTTCTTAGTACCTAAATTTCCTAGCTCTATCTATCACCTTCCTATGCTCAATCATCACTGCGCTAAGCGGAGTGATCGACTTTCTAGCCTTGAAACTGAAACGCCTGGGATACCAGGGGATCGAGCTAAGGAACAGAGCATTCAGAGAGCTGGAGGATGAGGAACTCTGAAAAAATTAAAAGCACTCCACCAGGAATAGAGAGAGAAAATTTATTTGGTATCTTTCATCAAAAATTTTGCTAATCACTCCGAATAAACGGGCCGGTCGGAACACAGTTCGGCTGCCCGCCGCAGATTCCATGGGTGCTCCAACGCGATAGGAGCCAGCCTGACCTTCACGGTCATACTTTCCGGCGGATCTGTGGTCTTGAGGAAGACGCACACTGGCGCTCCGTGAAACAGCAGCCCCTCGACAACCCTTTCTTGTCTCAGTTTCCTCAAATCAACGACAAGCGTCAATACCGTCCGTCGGAATCCGATCACTAAACCACGCAACAAATTACTGAGATAATTGTTGTTTTTTTTTGTCGCGACAGCATAGAGGGGAAGCAAAGAGAACGAAAAACCCACCGAGGCACACCGTCAATACAATGACCATCACGGTCATCACCGCTCCCGCAACAGTGCGCTCCCGGGGGATCTCACACCCACAGCGGGACAGCACTCTCAACTCAGCCCGATGAAGTTTTAGCGAGTCTCGTTTCGGCTGCATGGCAAATTGTACCTCCGATCTCTGTAAAGAATGGACCCCCAGTGTAGGGAGAACAGTCTGTCGGGGAGTGGAGCTACTTCAAGGACTAGCCGAAATTCGGAGGAATCTCACGCTCTCGCTCGTTGTGGTCTTCGCGGCCTTCACGGTTTTCGCAGCCTTGGCGGCTTTCTTGCTCCTGGAGCTTGCTCGGCCTCGAAAACAACAACACGCTCTAAATCGCTCTCGATTGAAAAAATCAAAAAAATTGAGTTAACGAGTGAAAAAAAAAGTGCGAGTGCGTGCAGAGTAAACACAACTGTGCATCGCACCGAAACAAACAAAAAAGCTCCATCTACCCAGTCAGGTTTTTTGTCCGTGGATAACATGGCCAAATTCATAAGCACGTGTGAGCAATGCGCGAAAAACTCCGTAGAAGAAGGAGTCGAAAACCGGTGTTGTCTCACCGGATATCTAAGGACAAAACTGGCCGAATCAGTTTTGGCCCTTCAGAGGTCCGACAGTGCTGCCTTACTGGCCCAGATCGAGGCAGAGCACACAAAGAAGCTCTCGAAGAGAGC
>NW_003804593.1:0-18688 GCF_000255335.2 Galendromus occidentalis
TTTCACGTAGGCCGATTGAGACAATCCAGAGCTTTACGGTCTGACGGACAAAGGAGTGAAGGACCTAGAGGTCCTAGTAGCTCAACACCTAAGGGAGGCAACCGGTTTCTCTCCCCAAGAGATTGAGGAGAGGACGAAAGCCGGAGCCACCAGCTTCGAAAGAAGAAATGAGGAAATGCGGGAGCGGCTTGGGACACAAATGCAGTCTCAAACCGATGAAGCTATGTTTGAATATATGGCACAAAATTTCCCGCCTCTGGGGATGACCACGGTAAGGTACAGATCCAAAGCGCGGAAAAGTACGGACGACTCAAATCGACCTGGGACATCCAGGGGGGAGGAGAGTCGGTGCCCAGAGGAGGACGAGACGAAAGAGCCGTCCGATTCACTCTCATAAGTCATAAGACACTCTCATAAGGTAGTAAACAGAGCCTTTATGTTTACACTGATGGATGCATTCCTCTTCGTCTGAGGAATCTCCTGTTTCGCTTTGTTTTCGGCAGTTTCAAAGCTTGAATTGTTCAAAATGCCGAAGCAAAAATTGTGCTTGAAATCGAGGCTGGAGCGTCATGTGAGGGGATTCGGAACTGAGCTTTTCACCACCGACGGAATTGTTCTCACGCGCCGAGTGTGTGGGGAGGTCATGAACACGGGGAAAAAGTACTTCGTCTAGCAGCATGTGAGTTCTCGAGTGAAGGGATCTTCAAGCGGACACCAGCACTTGCGTTTGCGGACGAACTTCTTAGAGCTATCGAACAAGGAGAGCCACTTTAGTATGGATCTCTGTCAAATGCTAGTCGAATCGAACATCCCGTTATTCGAAATCCAGAACCCTTCACTCCGGAAATTTGCAGGGAAGTATTGTAGCTCCGAAGTGCTAGATCATACATCACTCAGGAAGAACTACCTCAGGAAGCTATACGATGCAACGCTCGAGAGGATATGCGAAGCGGTCGGAGAAAGCAGTATTTGGGTTTTGGTGGACGAAACAACTGACGCGAAAGGACAATATGTAGTCAACACGGTGATTGGCACCCCTAGTCCTGAACAACCTTCAGATGCTTTCCTAATAGGGTCATAAGTAGTAGAACACACGAACCACGCATCAGTCGCTCAAACGTTCCTAAACTCACTGAATCTTCTTTGGCCCAGCGGAGTCGAACATGACAGAGTCCCACTTTTCGTGTCTGATGCGGCGCCTAACATGAGGAAGGCGGGAAACGGTTCGAAGGTAGTTTTCCCAAACATGATTCACCTTACTTGCATCGTTCACGGAAAACATCCACCATGTCTGCGAAGATATTCGTATAATGTTCCAGCAGTTGGTTCTTAGAGCTATTCGTGCTGATAACGCGTTCAGAACAAACTAGGCGGTGGATGCCTTCAAACCCGGTAATCTTCATTCTAATATATCCAAGGCTTATATAGTGTCCATCACACCGTGGTAAGGGTAAACCTTCCATCCCACTTACAAGGGGAGTGCCGAACATGTAACACGCCGATCGGGCTGGAACTTCGGTCACAGTATCCCCGCCCCGAGAGAAGTTTAACCCTAGGAGGTTATCTGCGTATGGCCACTTAAAGGGTGTTCGAATAATTATCGAAAATTCGCCCTTAAGCATTGACTACATGGGAAAACTGGAAAACACTGTGAACGATTGACGGATATTGTATCTGCCAGAGCTATACTGTCGAGAGCTCAGGTTTTTGAGTCGCTCAGCTCAAATTTGGCGCCAGAACACCATCTTGATTAGTGGTACACTTCCCCTGCCCGCCAAGTAGCCTAACAATTAGCGCCTCTATATGTACGCAATGGGGAAATTCATTCTTTCGAACTCTATCGTGGTAGTCCAAGGAAAAGCATTCCGCACATAAATCCTGCGTGCAATGTACGCTTTGGAGACACGAAATTCCATGGCAAGCATCACCGGAACAAATTTCGGTGACCGGGAGCAACCTCTGCGCGATACTCAGGAAGGGTATCTTCGGCACATCGAAGCCGGACTCGTGCCAGCCGTGCAACCACATGCTTCGAAAATCAGGGTGTTGAAACTGATGAAGTCTATGAGTTATTGGAATCGGAGAACATAACTCCTATCACTCATCTATTATTTATCAGTCCGGCTTCGATGTGCCGAAGATACCCTTCCTAAGTTAGTGTCAATGCTCCCAAGAGCAGAACTAAGTAAGGGCTAAGTCTAAGCAAATCGGTTTCGTATCCGCCGATATCTGTAGCCCCGCTACAGAATCCTAGGGCAGGCCTTTCGGGTACGATGAGTACCCGAAATTCCGCAAGGTATATTTCCTGAAAACGAAGGATGAAACGATTCAGTGTATCTGACTGTAGTGATACTTGTCTTCGGGGACACACAGATGACACGAACTAGTATTTGATCGGCTTTATTGAGGTATTGTCTGTCATTCACTCTCGATGCATGCTCTCGATGTGTAGGCACTACGCTCTTCACACTCGAGTCCTGACCGTCTACCTCAACTTCCCACGTCGATAACGCTTGGCGCTGACAGCTACAGATCGCTCTCTCGAGCGTCTGACTCTGGCCCCCTCTAGCGGGATAAGTAATATACGCACGACATGACGATGTACGCAGTTCTTCAGAAATCTGACTGAAGAGCACATCAAACGTCTCCATACGGATGAAGGAACTGAATGCAAGAGTCAAGGGGTCGAAAAGATTCTAGCTGAAATCGGCGCAGAAGAAACCTTTTCAGGCGCATACACTGCCCAGCAGAACAGCTACGCCGGACGAGGGGACAGAACTGCTATGAAACTTGCAAGATCTGTCTTGATTGGTGCGGGACTAGAAAACATGAAGTTCCCTTCGGCTGAATGCGTAAATTCTTGCATAGATATCTTGAACACTGTGCTCACGCATGAAGAACTCTCGAAGTCTCCTCACTAAATATTTTATAAGCCCGGACTTTCATGCATCTGAAAATTGGCATAAATCCGCATAAAGCGCTTGAATTTGCACAATCTGCAGAAAACGCATAAATCCGCATATTCTGCATAAACCCGCATACGACGCATATCAAGATGGAGCATGACGCGAGATATCTCTTGACCATCTTCGAAAGTACATGTGCGACGGCGGGGAGTCCTCGGTCCAAAAAAGTCCGAGCACGTGGCGTTCACGTGGGACACGCGTCTGCGGTTGTGACGGAATGATATACAGTAAAACCCCGTTATAACGGACTCGGATATAACGGAAAATCGCCTATAACGGACTAATTTTCGGGTCCCGGCCGAGCCTATGGGACCTCCCATATAAAGCTACTCGGATATAGCGGACCCGGATAACGGACTCTCGCCTGTAGCGGACTGGTTCCCCGGCCCCAGTCCTATCTCGTCCTATGCAATTTGACTCGGTTATAACGGACCTGCTCGTACGGAGCGAAAATTCGGAGACGATCCTTTATCGAGCCTCCTGCAACGTTGCTCGTGGACGTGCGCGTCGCAGCGAGAGCCGAAGCGACGTTCACGTGGCCAACAGCTGCTGACTCAGCTGCTGCTGTTGCCGACGATGTCCTCAAAAGCGAAACGTTTGTGTCTCGATATCAAAACTAAACTTGAAATAATCGAAGAAATTACGAACGGTGTGAGTCAGGCAACAGTTTGCAGAAATCGTGGACTATCGAAGCAGTCTGTGAACACGATTTGGAAAAGTCGAGACAAGCTCCGAGACGCAAGTGACAGTTTAGTTCTTAGCCGGAAGAAGAAGATCAGATCCGCAGCCTACGACGACGTTGAGGAGGCCCTCTTGAAATGGCTCCAATGCGTAAGGTCACAGAACGTTCCTGTTGATGGGCCCTTATTGAGAAAGAAAGCCCTGAGCTTGGCGGGACAGCTCGGTAGGTTCTCCTTCGAGTGTAGCAATGGTTGGCTGGATCGGATGAAAGCCAGACACGAACTGGTTTTCCGCGATGTGTGCGGCGAGGGAGCTTCAGTAAATGAATCTATGGTTACAAAATGGTCTATTGAAAAACTCCCGACACTTCTCGCACCTTTCGCTCCTCGGAATGTATTCAATGCAGATGAGACGGGACTCTTCTACCGTCTCCTGCCGAACAAAACAATCTGTTTCAAGGGAGATCCGTGCGTCGGTGGTAAAAAAAGCAAGGAACGTTTGACAGTCATGGTCGCTGCGAACATGGATGGGTCAGAGAAGCTCCCCCTGCTGGTGATCGGCAAGTCTGGAAAACCTCGCTGTTTCAAGCACGTCAAGACTCTACCCACCGAATATACTTTCAACCGGAAGGCCTGGATGACGTCGCAAGTTTTGATAGACTGGTTGAAAAAGCTTGACACTCGGTTCAAGCGACAGCACCGAAAGATCTTAATGATAGTCGACAATTGCCCCTCACACCCTAGAGTACCGGACTTGGATTGTATCACACTGGCTTTTCTGCCGCCCAATGCCACCTCTCGCCTCCGGCCTTGCGATCAAGGCATTATCAGGAGTCTGAAGCTTGAATATCGTCGCCTGATCACCGATCGGTTTCTCGTTAGTGTAGAGAACAAGGTCGATTTCCAGGTCGACGTTTTGACCGCGATGCAAATGCTGGCAACAGCCTGGACTCTCGTTTCTAGAAGCACGATTGCCAACTGCTTCAGACATGCTGGTTTCTTGTACAGTATGTGTAGCGAGGCTGAGTCCGCGCCTCTCGACTACCTTAATGAGGATGAAGAAACGAATCAGGACTTTCTCGAATCTATGGATGAGCTCCAGTCGGAGGATCTGGTTGAATATGCTGCGATCGTAGATGGAGTCTGCACCCATGAAACCCCCACGGAAGCAAGCATTGTGAGAGAGATTATCAGAGAGAGAGACGCAGAGAGCGATTCGGAGGAAGATATCGAGGAAGAGGTTTTCGTCCCGCTCAACCTTCCAGATGCCTTTAAGGCGTTGGAAACGCTCCAAAAGTTCTTGTACACCGTCGACGATAGCTGTAGCGCACAGTCGCGACTTTCTAGTGTGGAAGCGTTCTTAAAAAATCATGTGGACAATGGGGGTAGACAACGTACAATCAAGGAGTTCTTCTGTAATAAAGAATGAGATCTTCTCCGTGATCAGACATTTCCAGACTTAATCGCTCGCGAATTCTGGAAATCGCTGCATTCGCAAGAGAACCCGGATATCCAGTAGCACCAGGGACGAGTCGGCGTCTCAAGAGTAATTCACGGGCTACAATGAGTTCCTTTGGGCTATTCGGAGACGATGTTCGGATATAGCGGAACCTCGGCTATAACGGACCAATTTCGGCGGCCCCTTGAAGTCCGTTATAACGGGGTTTTACTGTAAATCGTTTATTTGATCTTATCTTCAGCAGCAATGTTGTCTGAATGATGAGCTTATTCAAGAATCGTGAGTATTGCTCGGTGATGGCTGAAATAGGTGATATTTGTAAGAATTCCTGGGTACTGAATGTGTGGTGGAGATGAGATGTATAGTGGATTGACTGTTCGTGGTGGGTTGATCTGATTCCGAAATGAGATTTGTATGGAAATGTGAGTACATGAGGGTTGTCAGCTGTTCTTTGATATCGGGTTTCCTGATATCGCAATTGAAATCGCCACATATAATTAACACCTCGCCCGCGTCGAAGCTCCGTTTTGAATCGATGCTTCCTTTGAAGAACTCGTTGATAGCTGGAAGATTTGTGCCTGGCGTTATGTTTACGCAAACAACTGTCGTTGATTGGCCGTTGATTAGAGATTGACTGCTGCAGAAATCGCCGCAATCTTCTTGTGTCAATAGGGGTTGGAGAGAATTCCGGTGGCATGGTTTCCCTAATTGCTTCCGGTGTTGGTTGTTGGCGATTTCTTCATCGACTCCTACTCAGGGACGTTAATGGCGAACTCTGGTGTACAGCGGATAATGATGTGAGTCAGAGCACTATTTCATCGATGATTATCGTGAAATTAGGTTTCTGCTTCAGTTACTCGATGAAGTATCTTCTCACCAATACCCATGACGACTAAGATTACTCCGCGCTTCCGCATTCCATCATATGATAAAACTTGACTTCCTGGCTGCAAAAGAAGTGCTGCAAATCAAGACAGCATCGCTCGCTGAAAAGCTTCAGCATGAAACAGAGGCTCGCGAAGTAATCCTTGGTAGAGTCGAAGGGCATGTTTACCTCGTCAAGCTGAAATACTCGATGAAAGAATTTCAGGTGACAAGCCGATTCTCCATCATCGACTATTTCCGATACAAGTGAATGAGATCTTGAAACAGAAACGATTGAGAGTTCGAAAAGTCCTCTAATCACAGAACGAACTTCGACCGCTCGTCGAACTCTTGGAAAGTCACCTCATGGATGAGCCCCAACAATCGCAATGAAAGCAAACTACCGCAACAGCTGATCGAGGTAGATCAGCTACCGCCGCAGTTGATAATACGAGATCGGCTGTCACAAAAGCTGATAATACGAGATCGGCTGTCACAAAAGCTGATAATACGAGATCGGCTGTCACAACAGCTGATAAAGCGAAATCAGCTGAAATATATCCTGGAAATCACTGTCATGTCGAAATATTATGATTGGATCTCAATCGAAACCATTGAAGCATTCTTTAAAGCGATTCCTGATATACAATTTGGATGCGATTTCTCCAGTGATTGCGACGATGCGATGTTGAACGCAGAAACTACCGAAACCGATTCCTGATCGCTACGATCCGCCGATCGATGTGGGCGTCTGGAAAAGCGTCATATCAATTCGAGCCGTCCATTGCTCAGTTCTTCCCGAGCGAGCGCAAATCGAGCATCCTTGGGGAGTGGAGAAATGCATACAGTCAAACCCGCCTATAAGAGACCTCTCGGGGAATTGAAAACTGTCTCTTTTTCTATATCCGGATTCTCTAATATCCGGGGCGCGGTTTTCCGATGAGAAGACGTGAAACATCTCGTTCTCGTATGACTTGGATGACTATATCATTATTCTGTGGAGAGACGATCATTTTCAGAGCAATGATAGTGTCGAGCTAGTGTTAGGAATATAATGTTCGAATCGTCTACCAGGCCAGTGTGCGGAGATCACCAGAATCGTAAAAAAGTATAAAACGACTGATTTCCACCTCCTCGTATCGTGTGGCCTGACAGATATCAAGCAGGCAAAAAAAGACCAAACTGTACTGGGGGTGCATGACGGAATCTTGCGGCCACTAAGACTGCTGAAAGCCATGACGGGTCGAATTGAGACACTGTCATGGATTTCGATGATCCGGGATCCGCTATGTGGAATAACCCCTGGCGTGAATAAAGCCATTTATGAGGCGGAGGCGGTGCAGAAGGGAGCGATACGAATCCTGGATGCAAGAAATATGCCGCCAGAGGACTTTTCACGTAGGCCGATTTGAGACAATCCAGAGCTTTACGGTCTGACGGACAAAGGAGTGAAGGACCTAGAGGTCCTAGTAGCTCAACACCTAAGGGAGGCAACCGGTTTCTCTCCCCAAGAGATTGAGGAGAGGACGAAAGCCGGAGCCACCAGCTTCGAAAGAAGAAATGAGGAAATGCGGGATCGGCTTGGGACACAAATGCAGTCTCAAACCGATGAAGCTATGTTTGAATATATGGCACAAAATTTCCCGCCTCTGGGGATGACCACGGTAAGGTACAGATCCAAAGCGCGGAAAAGTACGGACGACTCAAATCGACCTGGGACATCCAGGGGGGAGGAGAGTCGGTGCCCAGAGGAGGACGAGACGAAAGAGCCGTCCGATTCACTCTCATAAGTCATAAGACACTCTCATAAGGTAGTAAACAGAGCCTTTATGTTTACACTGATGGATGCATTCCTCTTCGTCTGAGATAAGCGGGCGGTTGGAGAGGCGACGAAGTCTGCACAATCTAACCGCTATGTTGGCCGGGAAAATTTCCGTCGCTCGGCTGCTTGGGTTCAGAACGCCAGAGGCCGCGAGAAGTTGGCGACTTATTCTAAGATCGCCCCCACCCTCGGAGCTAACGGACTATGTACCTATCGTGGTGATAGGGCTGAGAAATATGAAATTATCTGCCGTGACTACGAAATAAGATTCGTTCGAAGTATGTCCGGGAGAGTCATATACATGAAGCATATCCGTAGGGTTCTGAAAAGGGAATGCTGCGAAACACAGAGCCTCTCAATGAGCGTTACGTTATCATTGGAATGGAGATGGCCGGAAAAACGCAAACTTCTTGACGATTCTAGATCTCCGACAGTAAACATTTATTATAGATCCTTTGCCTGAAAGCTGTCCGTGCCATGAGTCATGGGTATGACATGGTCGATTGGAATAAGGGCGAGATGGCTAGAAGCGTAATCGTGGTCTCCGAAGAGGTGATGCATCACGGGCGGGTCGACCTCGCGCTCAACTCGCTGTTCCTCCCTTGACCACCAATCTTCGACTTCGACCGGTAATGGTTCTGAGGTGGACTCCTCGTTCGGGTCCGTGAGAGCGTGTTGAACGGCGGCTGGAAAGGATACGATCCGAGTGTCTTCGATCCGATGAAGGGATATGACGTATGACCCTCCCGAACACATTTGAAACAACTCACATTTTGTGCTGTACTTCAAGAGATCTATTTACTGTCGCGGAGTGATAGATCGCCGCTCTGAACGGATCCAGGCGATGTTCGTCAGCTCACCGGCTCACCGTGCTTGCGGGTCCTCTTTTTCGGGCGGGACTGAATGTGCCTCACGCCCTCGGAGCTGATGTGGAAATTCACCGTACCGTCATGTGAGATCTCGCATAATGCGGCTGTGAATAGTTCGAGAATTTCCTCAGTGTGCTGCGTGGGTTGGAACGTGATGTGAGCTCTGGAGGAAAAGGTTAGGCTTGAGCAACGCATGAGAACAAGACAACCCTTACCCATGAGGCGCCAGACCGGCCCATTAGCGCCAAGTCTGCGCAGCAGAGCCGCGTTGCTGCTCTCCACGGCATTATTAGTTCTGCACGGATACCGGTAGGTGGAGAGCTCTTCCACAACTACGGTGTTCGACCAGTAGGATTCGATATAGTTCATCAGAGGGATCAACTGGAGCTCGACCTATGGTCGTCACCGGGGCCATTTTTGCCCCTCGGCAAGCTTACCCGTGCGCTCATCTGCCGAGCTTCATTCGCGAGCTCGTCGAAAACCGGTCGGATGCAAGCGGAGGGCAGGAGCGGGAGTGCGGTGAATCCCAGGATCGTCTTGAGGATATCACATGCCTGTCTGACTTCCCGACCGGGGCCAACTTGTGGTGCTCTGGCCCGCCGGATCATGGCCTGCGCGAAGTGAAATCTGCAGCCATGCAACCTGGCGTCGGGGAATTCCGCCCTGAACGCCCTGCGCATCGCTGCGTCGAAATCCCCCATATACGCTGATATGGTTCCTGAGATATTTTCTCTTATGATTCGAAACACATCCCGGTACGCCTCCGTGGTTGCGGACTTCATCAAAGCACACGCAACGATGCCGACCTACAAAATCAATCGCAGCGGATCAGACAGGTACGCTTGTGCCATGTTGTACGCAAGCATAGTGCAACATGGAATAACTTGCAAGGCTCAATATTCGGAGCCCCTCAGAAGCTTACTTTGAGCAGCTGTGTCTCTCACATAGCCGTTCGATAGCCCGTGAACAGTGAAGACTTGGCGACATAGTTGTCGGGGAGCGGTTTTGTAAGTAGCGTCAGCGAGCACCATCGAGGCTTGGAACAAGAGATTCAGTTGTCGTCGAGATGTCAGGAGGATGCTGTCGGAGTTTGGACACAAGAAGCTTAAAATTCGCTCTCCGTCGAACGAGCAGGTATATCCAGGCAGATTCCGAGTCTCGATGACACTATGCAGCTCCTCCGAAGTCTTTACTTTCGGCGGCCTCGTCGCGGCCATTTGGCGTCACGCGGTGCATATGTGCCTTCTCGGCACAAGCTGCATGGCAACCGGCACCTCAAGTCTGGAATGGAGGTGAACGTACATTTTCTATCAATTTACGGAGTCGCGATCTCAGGTGGGGCGGGAGAGCGTTACCAGTCTGGAAAATCGAGTAACTATTTCACCTCCTCCGCTCCGCCATCAAGGCGGCCATCGGGGGTTTTTTTCAGGATCATTTCGGAGCGTTCGGATCCAATTCCCCCTCGCTGTGTAGACTGTGCTGGCCTTTACGTCATACTCTGACGCATGCTTATGGACTCCGCTCGGACGGAGTATTTCTCCGTGCTCTGAAATCCTTCCTCTCACACAACATGAAGTCGGACTGAAGAGCATCGGGAAGTGGGTAGTGGGAAGTAGTGCTCGAAATCGCTCAGTCATCGGGGCACGGCACCAATCGAATCGATTCGAGTAGAGAGACTGAAGTGTATGGGTGGAGGAGGAGAACTCACGGTCGCCAGTTTTTGCAGCGGATGGTAACGGTGCCGTCAGCACGTGTAATTTCCTGATGAAAGAAATATTCGGAGACTCCTGAGCGACCATCGACTTCGTAGGATCCTCGACAGTCGCTCCATATCTTGTTGCCGCACCTGGAGCCGTCACAAAGACCGAGGAAATTGCCAATTCGCTCCATTTTCCGCTCGAAAATCTCGCCGATCCGGATATAATGATCGCTTCGTTTTCTTTTCCTTCACGCGTTGTATTTTATCGTGTGCCTCCATGGGTCGTCGGAAAACTCAGCGTAGCGGTAAAGCGATTGTCCGAATTCCCCCCGAATTTATCCTCCGTCAAAATGGTCTCATTCCCGACGGAGAATCCGGAGTCGAGGAGTTCGCGCGAGCTTCGATCGTGACACCTGTCACAGTCGCCGATCGGGATACGAAGAACTCATCCTATTCTCTTAAGCATATTATAATGATAATGATATAAATCTACTGTAGGGACGTAAAGTGGGAACTGGACGTACTAGGTGATAAAGTTCAGTTTATTCTCGAGTCTCAGACGCTATCGCTGGTCGGATCAGCATCGACTCTCCTCAACGTGGTTGTACATGCACGTCCGTGCACTGACTGTGTATTGAGTCAGAATGTGCCTTACTCCTTCCCCACAGTCGGCCATTGCTACCGCGCTAAATGTCCTCATTTAACCTCTCGCCCCTCTAAGTCTTCTCAACCTAATGAGTACACGTGCATAGGCCCTTATACTTGAATCGCATTTATTTCACTAATCTCACTTGAGATGCTTAACGAGCTCGTGCCACTGGTCGCATTCTCTTCGAAGATGACCGTACTCGTTACACCGATAACATACGTCGCGCTCTTTCTGCGCGCACGTCCTCGAGAAGTTTCCGACCTGTTTACAATAATAGCAGGTTTCACTCGTAGCCCGACAGAAGACCTCGCCGACTCGATCCGTTTCCTCGTTTCCCGAAACCGCTGCACTCGCGGGTTGACCGCCTCGTGAACCTCGACGCCCTCCTTTCTGTCCACGATTTTCTCGACGCCTCCGCACGCCTCCTCCGACTTGTCCTCCTCGAGGTCCTCGCTCTGTTTTCTCTCGACTCGCAGGTCTAACGGCAAATCGACGCGGATGTCGGCGAACTCGTCCTCGAGACCTCGGAGCCTGATCTCGCATCCGTACTCCTCCTCGAAATCCACCTGTGCTCGGACCCGTTTGTCTCTCGAGTCGTCGGGCCATATCTCGTAGGGTGGCTGCGAGTGAGTCAGCCCCTTGGGCCTGACGGCCGGCTCGGTCGGCTCGACCTCCACGAAGGGGACTTCGACCGTCTCGGTCGGCTCGACCTCCACGAAGGGGACTTCATCCGTCTCGTCGTCGGAGAAGTACTCGAATCTTCGTCTCTCTTCGTGGAAACTCACACTTCTGTGGCTCCTCGTTTTCGTTTCCATCTCGAGCCCCGACTGATCTTGCGCCGTGTCGAACGGGTATCGACGGATCCGCTCGGTCACCAGCGCTGTGTTGAATTGCCTATTGAGCAACTCGTTCCCCCACGCTCCTGGGATCACCACGTCGCCCGGCCTGACGAACCTCCATTGGATGTCGGGCCTGAGTCGCCTTGTTCTCTTCGTGCTGTCCTTGCTCTTCATGGCGACTCGGCACTGTCCGCGAATCTTCGACTCGCTAAGTTTTCGTCCTCGAACCGTCTTCCGTCGTACCGCGAACGCGAATGCGATCCCTGACTTCTGAATCGGGATTCTCGTTCTCTTTTCTCGTCACCCGCCCTCCAGCGACATCTCGTCCACGCTACCTACAATACTGTCCTCAGTATGCCATCTCATAACCCTTCTACCTATGTGTACTCATATATCTACGCCTTAATTATTGTTTCGACCTCTCCGCTAATGTTTTTCTCGAAACCATACAATAATTATCCTCTAATTTTACTTTCCGTATCGGCCTTCGAATTTTGCCGCCCGCACTGGATTCCTTCTCCCACTCATCTCGACACTTTCTTCCTCTTCCGACTCTCTCGGGGGCGACTCGAGAATCGCCGAATTCAAGTCGACATTGCTTGTGCGATCGCGTTTCATTGTTTTCTTTGGCTCATCTCGACCGAATCCCTCCAACGTCGACGACATTTCCTCGATGTCATAATCCTCCAATACTGCATGCATCATTACATCTCCTCCGTAGACTGGCGGTTCTTTTTCTGAAGTACTCGGATCTTTTTCGTTATTTCCAGTAAGCTCAAAGTAATCGTCATTCAATGGAGCAAAGTCTTCCTCCTCGAGACCCCGGACATTATACCATCGCAGCTGAGAGCAATGAGCGGTACACGTGTAGCTATTCTCTTTTCCCAACTGGACTAATCGATGAGAGTCTTTTGGTAGAACTTCCGTAATTACCAACGGACCTCGAAACTTAGGCTGCAATTTAGTTGGCTGTCCCGTTTGTTTCGGCAACCTCGCTACTAATACAATGTCTCCGACTTGGTATCTAACTCGATGCGGTTTCCGTTTTCGATCATAGTTTCTCGCGTATTCCTCTTGCGTACACTCGATCTCCTTCCGTTTTTCCTTCTGAATCTCTTCCGCAGGTATCCAAATCATGTCTTGTAGTCCTTCGACTATCTGTGAGAACTCGTCGATTCTCGGCAAATATCCATGTAATGACTCGAAAGGTGCCCTCCCCGTTCCTCGCGCCACCGAACGATTGAGCATCGCTTGTGCCATGGGAATTTTCCCTGCCCAGTTCAAAAATGTTCTCCCGAGAAACTTAACGACATATTTCGTCTCGGTCGATTTGACTGCCTCCAATACGACGAATTTCGTCAACCCATCGATCAGCACTATAATATGCTGTTTCCCACTCGACACCGGCAATGGCCCAATATGGTCCATGAATACCTTCATGGACCATATCGGGCCATTCCATGAATACCATGATATTTCGTGTAGTCTCGCATCCCTCCGAACCAATAATATCTTCGCATAGCCTCCCGTGTTTTCCTGAATCCGAAATGTCCAGCTCGATCGTGACAAGACACCAGTATGTATTTCCTTAGTATTCTCGGAACAATAGAACGCGGTCCATTTTCTCGTCGCGCTCTGGTCTTCGCCATCTCGTTTCTCGATAACCTTCATCACTAGTCCTTGCTGGAGAACAAACCCGGTACTGATCATTTCTTCCCGTTTCGTTCTCTTCTCCGGCGCCTTCATCAACGCCACTTTAATTTCCTTTATATCCTCATCGATAGCCTGAATCGTAGCTGCCTCGTCATAATTGATCGAACAAATCAAAACTCGTGCTTTTCTCCGAATCCATTGATGTTTCACCGAACTCTTCCTCTTCCGCTTCACCGGTCGGTCCTCTGCTCAATGCGTCTACATGTGTCATTTTGGCGCCTGCTCGAAACTTGATCTCGAAATCGAACTCCGCGATTCGGTCCCACCAACAACTCTGCTGAGCCGTGCCCGACTGAGATTTCAGCGCTAGAATCGCGTTACAGTCAGAATATACGACGATTTTTTTTCCGTGCAGGTAATGCCTGAATCTATCCAATGCCCACACTACTGCCAACTGTTCTAATTTAGTCGAGTGATATCGTTTCCCGGATTCACATAACTTCCGGCTAATTGCGTAGATTAACCTCGGCTTCCCCTCGACTATCTGCATCAGCATCGCTCCTAGTCCAACCAAACTCGCATCCGTATGTAATTCCGTTTCTCTATCCGTCTCGAAACTCTCTAATATCGGATCCTCCAGTAATTTTCCTTTGAGCTTCAAAAATGCCGCCTTCGAGCCCTGCCTCTTTTCTCAGCAACTCCGTAAGTGGATTCGTTATAGTCGCATAGCCCACGATGAATCTCCGGAAAGAGCTCGTTAATCCCAGAAACCTCCGCACTTCAGTCACGTTTGTGGGTTTTGGAAATTTCTCGATCGCTGACACCTTCCTCATCCCTGGTTTGACTCCCTGCTTGGATATCTCGAACCCCAGAAACGAAACCGATCTCATAAAGAATTGGCATTTGCCCAATCGAACCGTCATTCCGGCCTGTCTCGAAGCCTCCAGTACATTGTGAATTTGATCCATCTGCATTTGATAACCGTCGGCTGCTGTAATCAAGTCATCTAGATATGGATGCACCTGCTTGCCACCGGCCAATTCTCGAACCTTCATCCTTACTTCTTGGAATTTCGCTGGTGCTCCACTCAACCCCATCATCATCACCACTGGCTCAAAGTGTCCGTCCGTCGTTACGAATACTGCCTTCTCTGCTGACTCTCTCGACATACCTATTTGGAAATGTCCCCACGCGCGATCAAAAGTCGAATATTATTCCCGTCCACCCTGTTCTTGCAGAATATCATGAATCAGCGAGAGCGGAAAGTTTGATCGGACTGTTTGAGCATTGAGTTTACTGTAATCGATAACCATTCTATAACTTCCGTCTGGTTTTCTGACCAGCATAACGGGACCAGGGCTTTTGAATATGGACTGATTTAAAGTTCTACTGTGCATTAGCACCTGTCGGCGATCCAAATGTGGCAGGGCTGGTTCCAAGGAAATAGCGACTCAGATAGTATCGCATGTGTCCCTGACTCCTCGCCCCACCCAAAAAAACACCTCATGCCCCATCTGAGGGCATGCGCCTCCTTTCGGAGAGCTATGAGTGGCAGAACTCGGATGGGCAACAAAGTCCGGAGCTTGAGCCCAGTCATATTGTGCAGCGGAGAGCCTGACGGGAGGCTCCGAATAATTCTTTTAACTTACACTTGTGATGCACTCGTCTCGCCTGGACAACCACAAACCTTCGCGCAGAAAGCTCCGAACAGCTAAAGCTTGGAAGAGCTAAGCTCTGAGCCTTTCTGATACTCATTCCCGTCGCCCGGCGGGGGGCAGCTTTTTCAGCAGAAAAACTCACTTCTGGGCTCCTTACACCTCGAGCGCTGATTCTGATGAAGTTTCCCATGGTAGCTCGCGCCAAGCTCGGGCCAAGGCGTAAGCTACGGAGCCCGCTCAGAAACTTGACTACTGAAGGATCGGAACGCCAGGCGCGAGAAGTTGCCGACATATTTTTTGATCCTCCCACCCACTGAAGTGACTATGACGTGAACGGTAATTTTGAAGATGAGTTTTGGGGGGGGGGCGGAACTTCCGGTCTCCACCGACGGGAAGGATTCGGAGCACCGAGGAACTGATGACGATCACCTGGCTTCCTCTGGAGTAGAGAGCAATAATTGGTCCGCTGCAAGAGGTCGATCGCTCGGAGTTCAGAACGATATGCGAGTCCTTTTGAGCATCGATGTTCGAATCGCTGACCCAAACCTGTGGACGTGGAAGATTCACACCCGGCGACCCCCCAGACACCCGGCGACCTCATCATCACGCGTCAACCATTAGCGTATACAGGGGGGAAGAATTCGGGGAGGGGAGGGGGGAGCGAACGGGCCACAAACACTCGACAAAAAGCTGTTTTTGCCATGAGTCACGAGCACTTGCAGAGCGAACGGAGCTCGGAATCGTGAAGGCGCCGAGTCAAGGTTCCAATCCAGACTATCTGATCTCGACAGTGACTGAGCTCATGGGGCTGAGACTTCAAGTTTGAAGAGGTTCAACATCCTCGGCTCTCATACAACGTATTTTTTGGAGTAGAGCTACCGGGTATCCGGGTAGGGTCGATTGACGTCTATACCCGTGTTTCCGCGAGGAAACTCCGTGAGGGAATTTTTCCGACGTCGTGATTCTAACCCCTCCCTCAGTCAGGCCGCTGCAACCCATGATGTTAGTCGCACGATCGCACAAGAAGTGCCAGACGCGCTAAGTGCTCAGCTACTTGTCGGCGTATCCTTCAGTAGTCAAGTTTCTGAGCGGGCTCTGTAGCTTACGCCTTGGCCCTAGCTTGGCGCGAGCTACCATGGGAAACTTCATCAGGATCAGCGCTCGAGGTGTAAGGAGCCCAGAAGTGAGTTTTTCTGCTGAAAAAGCTGCCTCCCGCCGGGCGACGGGAATGAGTATCAGAAAGTATTCGACCTATGGCGATCGAACGAGTGAGCAGACGAACCGCTGCAAACAAGTTTTCTTGCCCACATGTCGACCGGAAGTTGAACAGCATGTCTTAGCATTTTGCACAGAAGTTAATTGACGAAGAGTAGGAGGCTGTTATTACTATCATTGGAGGCAGCATGTCTAATACCCAGCACCTCAATGTCGGTCTGGTGCATTGGGATCTTAGCAATGCATCCCGGTCAATGAAGTCGCTTTTTTTAATTAGGCGCCTGTGGATTCCGGGACGTCACACATCCGCGGAATTTTCCGTTACACTGTTTACTCAAGTGAGCCTAAAGACGTGTCCCACGTCAAAACAGGGTCGTCGGAGTCGATTCTTCCTGCGTTGGACGCGGGTAGCGTCCCGTATATTCAGTTGGAATCGCGGGTTCCATGTCTGTCTAGATGGATAAGGCAAAATTTTATCACGGGTAACGGCTGTGTGATTGAACAGGTATTTCTACTTGGAGATCCACAGGAACGGATGAAAAAGCCTTCAGATTGTCATCCGGGAAGCCTACTGCTATTCTCACCTTACAGCCTCTGAACTGCGGTCCTCGACGACTTGATTCTTCTCGAGAAACTGGAACGACTTCGACGTAGAACAGCCGAAGATGTAGATTGAGTCTCGAGTTTGATTTTACAGGGACTCACAGATCTCCGATCAAAACGAAGGTTGGGTGTCGAGCAGTTAATGCGTCGACTATGTAAGTCGGCGCGGCGGCAAAAATGCGTCGTTGATGTGACTTGGTGTGGCGGCAAAAATCCTTCTCCGGGTAGCAGTGGTATCCGAATGCTTTCGTTGGAAGTTAGTAGTGATGCTTGAGATTGTCGAGACATCGGGAATTGAGCCCTCATAACGCGGCAGAGTATAGATGGGGTGCAGCTGAACATACGAAGCAGAGTAAGGCGAAGAGGATTGCTCGTCGATAAGCGGAGCACTCGAAAAGCGTCGGCTCGAACTCATCTGGCAGTTGATATGGTTCGGAACCCGGGCATCAGAGGTGAGATGTCATTGGAATATTCCTGCGTGAACGATGTTCTCCAGTCGCCTGGGCGAGCCGAAAATGTGCATATTATCGGGATTGGTGACCCGCGACAACGCTGTATACAATTGGCCGTGACCGATAATGTTCTCCGGGAGGTACTTCCCTCAATTAGAGAATGTCTGGTTCAGAGCTTCGTTTATGGTTATGACGAACGCCAAACGCAATGGGAATCTGTTGAAAT
This sequence comes from Galendromus occidentalis, assembly GCF_000255335.2. Taxonomy (NCBI): domain Eukaryota; kingdom Metazoa; phylum Arthropoda; class Arachnida; order Mesostigmata; family Phytoseiidae; genus Galendromus; species Galendromus occidentalis. The sequence goes on from NW_003804593.1 coordinate 17,655, forward strand.
CTGTCTTTCCCGTTCTCGTTGTCACTACGCTTAGCTAGACTCCTACGCAGTCTTAGTTCCGTTTCGCTCAATTGAGTAACCGTGTACAAACGTGCTCCGCTTCAATAGAGATCATTGGGCATAGTCTGGTGACCGACAGTTTGAGCGCGAGTGGAGTTGAGCGCAACGTAAATCTAAGCGCGAAGTTAATCCGAGCGCGAAGTGAATCTGAGCGCAGAGTAAATTTGAGCGCAATGTAGGTTTGAGCGCAGCGGAAGACAGAGCGCTGGTGAATTTGAGCGCAGAGTAAGTCTGAGCGCAAAGTAAGTCTGAGCGCAAAGTATCTCTTAGCGCTGAGTGAATTTGAGCGCAATTAGGTTTGAGCGCATCGGAAGCCTGAGCGCAAAGAAAATTTGAGCGCGAAGTGGATCAGAGCGCGAACTTAGTCTCATGACGAGGAATCTGGACTTCTCAGATTCGGGTCCCGTAATTTTATTTATTCTCGACAACTGTAGTGTTTATTGTACCTGTCATTTTCCAAGTGTCAGATCCTATCCGTGATTACAGTTCAAGACGAAATATTCTGCGCGATTGCCCTCAAGAAGTTTAAAACACTGCTGTTCCCATAGGACGATGTTATTCCGAACAACCTTTTCTGGCGGTCTCGATAAATCCGTTTATCAGGAGCCCCAGGCCCCTGAGCGAGGGAGTTGGCGATGACAAACTTGGTCAATCCCTGCTCGATTTTGAGCTGCTTGACTAGTTTGAAGAAGGTCGGATTTGTCGCCCCAAGTCTGCCGTTAAATGCTGAGTGCCAGCCTTCGATTGCATCGTTGGTGCGGCCTACAGCAGACACGGTGGCCTCATGAGCGTTCCACGAACCTATCTTCATGGTAGCAGGATTCCGCGGGCGACCTATCCACGTCGCCTCAAAGTAATTTATGAAACTCGTCAGGAGGTAGTTATTCTCGCGAATGGAGTTCGATTCCAACAAAGTATCGAAGGCGGATCGCACATCATGCCCGGGAACGAATGCGATGGCCGCGAACATGCGA
>NW_003804593.1:18708-26585 GCF_000255335.2 Galendromus occidentalis
GGGGAAACAAGCTTCGAGTTCGCGGACCATCGCGATCTCGAAGTCGACGTGGAGAATCTCTGGCTGATACCCTCCGAGAGCATCGACAACTATTCCGATGAAAAGCCGGTACGTGTCGGCTCTCTTCGTCGGCAGAAGAGAATAGATGAGGGGAGCGGCCTTGCCATCCGGCAGTTTCACAAGGATGCTGTACATCTGATGGAAGATCACCGGTCAATCTTTGAAAGTCCCGTCGAGGAACCATTCGTTGCTCTCTTTGAGTAAAGAGAGGTTCGCAAGCGTCGCGAAGACTATGATTCTGTCGCTTCTTCCTTCGCCCGGGTCGTAATAGAGAAACGATACATCCTTCGTCGTCACCTACAGCACGAGAGAGATCAAGTTTGAGTCGAAATTACATCCTCGAGACCCTCAGCAAATTATTTACGCACCACGTAAGTTCTAGCCATTCAATCGAGCTCGCATGAGTTCTTCAATGATTTCCATATTCGAGTCCACGGCGCGGATAAACACCAGGAGTTGGGCCGTGTCCACCATGTCTGTACTTTCATCCATAGCAATGGACCACCATTCGAGGCAACTTGATTTCTCTATGAGCTGCTCTTCAAGGTTCTCCGCGATCCCACGGATTCGTCTGGAAACGGTTCTCCTTGAGAGGGCAACTCCAGAGAACTTCCCGTACGATTCCGGACACACACTCTTTGTGATGATCAGAGAGCACTCTTTGACGGAAACTCCATCTGTGAACGGCCGGCCACTGGATGCGATTTTTTGTGCTATCAAGAAGCTCGCTCGGTTCGTGGCCTTCTCAGAATCCTTTTCCGTCTGAAGCTGCTGCTCCGAGCACTGGGAAGCCTCCAGTGCTTGACGTCGGACTGATCTTTCCGAAACCGATAGGCTTTGCTCCTGTGAATGCTTCGTCTCATAATGTCGCCTCAAATTATATCCTTTCAAAACAGAGAGAACGCTTTTACACACGAGACACAGCGGCTCGCCGTCTTCTTCAACGAAAAAGTAATTCTGTGTCCAGTCCGGGTTGAACTTCCGCTTCTCTTCCGCGACGCTTCTCTTGGATGCCATTGTGGGTCCGCACGAGGGCTTCCACTGATTTTCAAGGAGATTTCACGCTCACGAGCTTCACCCGTTGCTCCGCGAGTAATGAAATTTTCGGCCTGAGGCGACGAATACCACCACTTTCTAATCTGACTATCACCACGTTCACTTCTAGTCGATATTGATATTTCTTTGTAATGAGACGAGTAATCGCGCTGGAAGCCACTCAATTCTACCTCCGATGAGAACGCGGACCTCTTCCGAGACTTCTTTTGATTGGATTTCGTCGATAAAAATCATTCGAATACATTTCAAGAGCATCGAGCATAGCGGGCCGCATGCGGCCCGCGGGCCCGGGATTGCCCATCCCTGCAGTAGACGACGCGATCGATTCTTCTGCATACTCGAAGGCCTGATTTTGTTGCGGACCCCAGTCGAAGTTGCGATCTTTCTGGATGAGTTCATACAGCGGTGCTAGCTTTGTTGCTCGATTCGGGATGAACTTAGCGTAGTAGGAGATCATTCCCAGGAACGACTGCAGCTGCTCAACATTCCTGGGTTGAGGGCCTTTTTCGAGGGCTTCGGTCTTTGATTCCATAGGTTTCAGCCCTTGCCGACTCAGTTTGTGCCCCAAGAACTCGATCTCCTCCGCCATGAACTCGCACTTCGGAAGCGCTAACTTGAGGTTGTGCTCTCTCATGCGCCTCAATACTTCGGTGAGTCTTTTTACGTGCTCCTCTGGCGGTCCGGATATCAGTATGTCGTCCAATCTGCACCCAGTTCCTGGAATTCCTGCCAGCACGGCTTCCAAACTCCTTTGGAAGAAAGCCGGAGCCGAAGAGACTCCTTTCGGCACTCGGTCATACTCGAACAGGCCTTCGTGGGTGTTTATTGCAGTGAGCCATTTCGAGTCGGGATGCATTTCGATTTGGCTGTATGCATCCTTCAAGTCGAGTTCCGTGAGCGACGTTCCCGGTCTCATGTCCATGCTTGCAAGCAAGTCCTCCGCTCTTGGCAACGGATACTGTTCAAGTTTCGTCACCTTGTTCGCTGTTGTTCGCAAGTCGGCGCACACTCGGACTCCGTTTGCTTTCGGTGCGTAAACCACCGGCGCCGCAGCCTCGGCGAATCTAACCGGCGTCAGAACTCCCGCTTTCACCATCTTGTTCATCGCCTGTTCAGCCTGTTCTCTTCTCGCATATGGCACGGATCTCGCTTTGCTGAAGGTGGCCACGGCTCCCGGGATGACTTCCAGCTTGAGCTTTTGGCCCCTGAGGCGACCCAAGTGACTCCCGAATACGTCCTTGTAATCTTTTATCACTACTTGCCACGTACCTCCAACTTCGTTTACTGTCATCTCTGCGGACTCGTCCTGACTTGCAGGCAGACATTCCCCGAATTTCTTCAACCAGTTTCTTCCCATCAGAGTTCTTCCTTTCCGAGCCACCAAGGCCCTCAGCTTCTCCTTTCTTCCGCGGCTCTCGACGTCATATTCCGCTATTCCGACGATATCAATATTCTGATTGGTGTACGAGAAAACTGGAATGTTGTAAGGGTTGATTTGCGGTCGTGGTCGTAGCTTGTTGTGGATTTCCAAGGGTATGAGTGTATAGGCTGAGCCAGTATCGCACAACAGTTCCTGAAAAGGAACCTTGTATTTTGGCTTCCATTTTTGTATGGTGGAATATAATCGTCCAGGCCTGTCGTTCGGCTCAGGTTGACTGATACCGCCTCTACTCCGTCCCTGCCATCCTCATCGGTTTCAGGTTCTTCCGCGCAGTCCGTCCAGTTGACGTTATTCTTGCACATGTTCTCTTTATGCCCTCGTCGTCCACAGTTACCACAGAATCTCTTCCGGTCTTCGCATTGAGCCACCTACCATGTGGGTGCCTGATCCACAGCAGAAGCACGTTCTCGATTTTTGTTCAACTTTTCCCGTTGTTCGAGACCACCGCGCCCCGAATTTGTTCCTGAACTCCACGTTTTGCACCTCATGGCTCTCCGATATACTGGTTTTTCCATTTTTCAGTTGTTTCGCTGATCCTGACGCTGCTTCGGTGCTGAGCGCGATCTCTATCACTTTTGTAAACGTGTCCAGCTAGAAGTCCGCCAGCAAGCGTTTTATTGTGTTTTCGTCTCTTATCCCGACTACTAGTTGGTCCCGAAGTCGCTCGTCGAACGAGTTGCCGAAATTACACATCATGGCAAGTTGTTTCAACTCACGACCGTGTTCGGCGATGGATTCTTCGTATTTTTGTTTCCTTGTCATGAACTCATACCTGCACATTATTAGCGGCTTGTTGGGTTTGCAGTGCTTGTCCTTTGCGTACACGATATCCCGGAACGAAGCTTCTTTGGCTGTCTTCGGCTGGAGCAAGGTATTCGCCAATTTGAAGGTTTCGCTCTCACAAGCTTGCACGAACTCCAATTTTTCCTTTCTGTCTTCTTCGATGCCTCTTGCTCTCTAGCGCGCGCGGATCACTTCTCTGAACCGAAACCACTCAGTTCCCTTCGAACCATGGCGGGAGCCTAGGAACTGCTTCTACCGGGATACAACAATTACATTAGTAGTACGACGACGACTTCTCTCCGTGTGAAAGCTGCATTGCTGGGAAGCAAACGAAAGCTTCATATCACAGTCGTCCATCTAATTACAAGCGCACAGACCAGAAACTGTGTCAGCAGACCTCTGCTCTCCGTCTACTCCTTCGTGAGGCCAACCCAAGCATTTTCTTATGCTCACAGACGAATTTTCAAAATATCGAAAAGTGTACTTTTTAAAGGGAGCACGCCACAAGCCCTACGTGTTGACATTGATGAACGCATTTTTAGCGGGGAGAATTCTGAGTTCAGCGGGGCTGGCGACTTGGTGACTTTACCTGTTTTGGCGAGTTATTCTGGGGTGACGGCGGAATCGATCTAAGAGAAGATTCTTGGACCGAGTAGTAGACTCTATGATGCGGACCCGGACTCAACGCGATATGGATACCTCATCACAAGATAGCGAGATGAAGTGGATAGGTGTGCACTCTTGGGCAAAACGAATAAGATCGGAGAGCTCATGAGAACTCATTCAAAACTGCATGTACACTCGGAATTTTTATTTTATTCATTTATTTCATTTATTAACGGGGCTCTACTATAGAAAAGTTAAATTAAGCCGCCATTGGAATCCGTATAAGTCGCCAAGACGGGCCTACTCGCCGATTCGTCGAGTCGCACGCCCCGCTGGACTCAGAATTCTATAGTTCTTCGATCCACCCTTGCCTGGGGTCGCTTTGGCGCGGTTGCTGAGCAAAGATGTGAGAAGTTGATGAAAAACTCCAATTAAGAATGCTTTCTGTACAACACGAAGGTATCGATTCCGGAATGAGGGGCCAGTAGAGGGTTTTCCGAGACGCAGTCATAGATCGATGCGATCCGGAGAAGGACGAGGTCGCCTTTCAGGTTAATAAAGATGAGGAGGAAGGCATTTGCAGTCGACGATATATTCTATACCTGACCTATAGGTCTTTGATAAACCCTCTCTTAGTTTCCGCCCTCTCCCTCAAAAAAAACTGCCGCCGGCCTCTGTGGTGATGTAAGGTTACCTAGACCTGCGCCGTTGATTCAGCGGGTGGAATCCGAATACTTTATATATTACTTTTACTTCACGTATTCGGATTGTGGCGATGATTGCAAGGTGCTGGCTCATCCCTGCATTATCAGATGAGGTATTGGAGATGCTTTCTTCGTAACCTGCATCGACTCGGATGAATGTGAAACCGAAGCCGATGATGAGACTGCTTGCATCTCTGTCGATGAAGCTACTTTAGGTGGAGGGTTCCTAGGGCCGTGGTTCGAAGAGAGACCAATGCCTGTTTCTCCAAAGCAAGAGCTGAAGTAAAACGGCAACAATTATAAAATCATCGTCGCCATACAATCCTCGGCTTCACTAGTGTTAACATCGTTTTTCATAATAAGAAAACTCATGAAAAGGATGTCTATGCCAAGACATGAGAGAAAGCCTAACAGTGTGGTGGATAATCCGTATCTACCCACAACCGAGGATATTTCTGATAATCAGGGAATTGGGAAGCTTGTACTGGCACACAAGATTGGTTGGTGAGATAGGGTAGAAGGCAGTAGGGTCGTCTCCGCTGTCGCTCAGCGTCACCAAGGCGAATCTGAAGCTCAGCCACCACACTCGTGAAGAATCGAAGAAGCACTCGGGTAGAGTTTCCACAAGACAGTGTGTTTATTGATTTAAAAAGGTTGTTTCTTATACTATTGCCTACCAGCCGTCGGCGCGGCCTTTTTGATCGTGTGCATTGCTGACGAGTGCGTTGTCTTTGACGTTGTTTGTTGGGGGTATTCCACTGATGATCGCAGTGTCCGAAAGTATGACAAACAACGAAACAACGGGTGTGAGTGTGACGATAAATTTTATTCAAGGAAGATTTATCTCGTTGAATTTTAAATATCTCCGAAGCTTTCGGAAAGGAAATTCGAATTCTCCATTTGAAGGAGAGTTTCATCCAGTACATATGGGAACGGTAACGAAGTAAAATCTCTCGTATTTCGACAGAGCACGCAGGCGCCGCAATTACCTAAATATTTGATGACATGGTCGTCAATGTGGCGAGCCTTGAGTCCTCTCGGACGTTCTGGCAGTTTCAATGATATCATCGAGAGGAGCATCGCTGAAGGAGTCAACGGTTCTTGAGGCTCTCTGTAGGAGACCTTGACTTGAATGGCGGGAGGAGGAGTGGCGATCAGGGGCACTTTGACGGGAACTGCGGTTATGGCGGCGATCATGGGGTGTTTTCGGAGAACGATGCGGAAATGCGATGACTTGTTGAAGGAGAATTTGTCACTCCAAAGATGCAACATCAGTCTTTTTGTCGAGAACGCTTCTTTCTCGTTGTCCTTGTGGGCACGGTAACGCAGTTTCGGCGGAGCCGGGCAAAAACGACGATCCTTCAGGATAGATCCGGGCCTTTATGTAGGTTGCGGATAAATCCCCGAACAATCCGCGAGTGGAAGTGATGGCGATTGCATATCTTGGAATGTCGGAGTCAATCCTCGAACAAGCAGAAAAGTTCATGGGAGAAAATCCTCAGCCAGTCCATCTGATAGTCCACGGTGGATATGAGGAGTGTGCGGAATTCAACAAAGACCGGTACCTTGACTCCATAACCAAGTTCGCGGATAACCTCAAAGCAACAAGACCTGATTGTAGCATGAGTGTCATCACAGTCCCTCAGTTCACGGCGGAGTGCAAACAAGCCAACCAAAGGCTGTTCCAGACTCAGGAAAAACTTGGAATTGAAGTGATCGACGCGACTCGGAGTCATAGACAGAGGGTGAACAAAGGCATGTACACCTACTCTGGTCTAGAAGAAACAGTAACGGCCTGCTCAAAGGCCATAGCAAGAAAAGTCGCAAGTTTTTTAGGGGTGAAAACACTACAGCTCGAATCGCGCACCCTTCCCCTTACGGCGCCACAACCAGAAACAAAGCCAGAGCGACGAAACCACGAGAGGCACGAGAAGCAACATGCACCCAGAAGAGCAGAACGCCAAGTGAAGGCAGAAGGCTTCAGAAACCTCGGGAGAGCAATAAGCAAACAGAAGCCATCCAAGCGCGAAAAAATAGATCTGGAGAAGGAGTACCGGGCGCCAAGGGGAGAAGACCTGATCGAAATTATCAGACAGGCTTTACGAATGTACGAAGCGAATACGCGAGGGAAGCGTACGCGGCTTCGGAGATCGTAAACTCTCCACGAGGTGGGGATGACCCCCATCCCCCCCTCAGTATGCTGATCTGGAATTGTGAAGGACTCAAGGGTGCCTTAGGTAAACTCGAAGATGACACATTCCTGACCCAGCACGACTTTCTGCTCTTCGCAGAAACATTTCTTAGAGAGGAACACAATTTCGAGGAGTTCGTGGGCTATCACATTCTTGCGAAGAGGTCTCTGGAAGGCGGGAGACCCATAGGGGGCATATCCATATTCGTCAAGAAGTGCCTACCGCAATTCCAAGTGGTTGCCAGCGACGAGCAATACATAGTCCTGAGCAATCCAAATATACAAATTGCGATGTTCTACATACAACCAAACTACAGAGCACTCGAGGTAATAGATACTGTCTACGGAGCACTGTCGGTGGCGAACCTCGATAGACCCGTAATCATTGCTGGAGACTTCAACTCCGGAATAGACGACTCAGCAAGAGAAAAAAAGGGACTGTACCTGGTCGAAGCCATGGAGACCATGGGATTCACTCTGATCAACAGAAGAGAAGACAACACCTACATCGCAGCCGCAGGTCGAAGCACGATTGATCTATGCTTCATCAACAATAAAGTGAGAGCAAGCTCAATTGAAGTCCTCAACAACCCAGCGAGGAAACATCTCCCTGTTCAAGTGAGACTTGACTCGCGACTGAACCCACGAAACCTGAAGTCTACTCCGATGATCCGCTACTCAAGGAGGATCCAGAGTCAACTCATGAGCGATGATCACAAACTGCAGGCGCTGAAATCCACTATGGAGGAAATCAATGTCGACGGAGCAGAGAAAGCTATCATCGAATACGTATCCGCGGGTGCCACTGTGGCGGCACAGACCAAAACGAAAAAACCATGGTTCACGGACAAATGCCGGCAACTGCTTGCAAGGGTCAAAGACCTCCTGAAGAAATCACGAAGAGGATCAACAGGGAGCAGAGATGAATTCAGCCAAGCCCGTAAGCAATACCATGCAGAGATCGCGGCCAGCAAACGACGCTGTGCGGAAGAGAAGGAAAGCGCTTGGTAGCCGAGGCAGAAGAGCAACCGCATCG
>NW_003804594.1:0-8213 GCF_000255335.2 Galendromus occidentalis
CTTTTTCTAACCAGTCTATCAAAACTTGCGACGTCATCCAGGCCTTCCGGTTGAAAGTATATTCGGTGGGTAGAGTCTTGACGTGCTTGAAACAGCGAGGTTTTCCAGACTTGCCGATCACCAGCAGGGGGAGCTTCTCTGACCCATCCATGTTCGCAGCGACCATGACTGTCAAACGTTCCTTGCTTTTTTTACCACCGACGCACGGATCTCCCTTGAAACAGATTGTTTTGTTCGGCAGGAGACGGTAGAAGAGTCCCGTCTCATCTGCATTGAATACATTCCGAGGAGCGAAAGGTGCGAGAAGTGTCGGGAGTTTTTCAATAGACCATTTTGTAACCATAGATTCATTTACTGAAGCTCCCTCGCCGCACACATCGCGGAAAACCAGTTCGTGTCTGGCTTTCATCCGATCCAGCCAACCATTGCTACACTCGAAGGAGAACCTACCGAGCTGTCCCGCCAAGCTCAGGGCTTTCTTTCTCAATAAGGGCCCATCAACAGGAACGTTCTGTGACCTTACGCATTGGAGCCATTTCAAGAGGGCCTCCTCAACGTCGTCGTAGGCTGCGGATCTGATCTTCTTCTTCCGGCTAAGAACTAAACTGTCACTTGCGTCTCGGAGCTTGTCTCGACTTTTCCAAATCGTGTTCACAGACTGCTTCGATAGTCCACGATTTCTGCAAACTGTTGCCTGACTCACACCGTTCGTAATTTCTTCGATTATTTCAAGTTTAGTTTTGATATCGAGACACAAACGTTTCGCTTTTGAGGACATCGTCGGCAACAGCAGCAGCTGAGTCAGCAGCTGTTGGCCACGTGAACGTCGCTTCGGCTCTCGCTGCGACGCGCACGTCCACGAGCAACGTTGCAGGAGGCTCGATAAAGGATCGTCTCCGAATTTTCGCTCCGTACGAGCAGGTCCGTTATAACCGAGTCAAATTGCATAGGACGAGATAGGACTGGGGCCGGGGAACCAGTCCGCTACAGGCGAGAGTCCGTTATCCGGGTCCGCTATATCCGAGTAGCTTTATATGGGAGGTCCCATAGGCTCGGCCGGGACCCGAAAATTAGTCCGTTATAGGCGATTTTCCGTTATATCCGAGTCCGTTATAACGGGGTTTTACTGTATATCATTCCGTCACAACCGCAGACGCGTGTCCCACGTGAACGCCACGTGCTCGGACTTTTTTGGACCGAGGACTCCCCGCCGTCGCACATGTACTTTCGAAGATGGTCAAGAGATATCTCGCGTCATGCTCCATCTTGATATGCGTCGTATGCGGGTTTATGCAGAATATGCGGATTTATGCGTTTTCTGCAGATTGTGCAAATTCAAGCGCTTTATGCGGATTTATGCCAATTTTCAGATGCATGAAAGTCCGGGCTTATAAAATATTTAGTGAGGAGACTTCGAGAGTTCTTCATGCGTGAGCACAGTGTTCAAGATATCTATGCAAGAATTTACGCATTCAGCCGAAGGGAACTTCATGTTTTCTAGTCCCGCACCAATCAAGACAGATCTTGCAAGTTTCATAGCAGTTCTGTCCCCTCGTCCGGCGTAGCTGTTCTGCTGGGCAGTGTATGCGCCTGAAAAGGTTTCTTCTGCGCCGATTTCAGCTAGAATCTTTTCGACCCCTTGACTCTTGCATTCAGTTCCTTCATCCGTATGGAGACGTTTGATGTGCTCTTCAGTCAGATTTCTGAAGAACTGCGTACATCGTCATGTCGTGCGTATATTACTTATCCCGCTAGAGGGGGCCAGAGTCAGACGCTCGAGAGAGCGATCTGTAGCTGTCAGCGCCAAGCGTTATCGACGTGGGAAGTTGAGGTAGACGGTCAGGACTCGAGTGTGAAGAGCGTAGTGCCTACACATCGAGAGCATGCATCGAGAGTGAATGACAGACAATACCTCAATAAAGCCGATCAAATACTAGTTCGTGTCATCTGTGTGTCCCCGAAGACAAGTATCACTACAGTCAGATACACTGAATCGTTTCATCCTTCGTTTTCAGGAAATATACCTTGCGGAATTTCGGGTACTCATCGTACCCGAAAGGCCTGCCCTAGGATTCTGTAGCGGGGCTACAGATATCGGCGGATACGAAACCGATTTGCTTAGACTTAGCCCTTACTTAGTTCTGCTCTTGGGAGCATTGACACTAACTTAGGAAGGGTATCTTCGGCACATCGAAGCCGGACTGATAAATAATAGATGAGTGATAGGAGTTATGTTCTCCGATTCCAATAACTCATAGACTTCATCAGTTTCAACACCCTGATTTTCGAAGCATGTGGTTGCACGGCTGGCACGAGTCCGGCTTCGATGTGCCGAAGATACCCTTCCTGAGTATCGCGCAGAGGTTGCTCCCGGTCACCGAAATTTGTTCCGGTGATGCTTGCCATGGAATTTCGTGTCTCCAAAGCGTACATTGCACGCAGGATTTATGTGCGGAATGCTTTTCCTTGGACTACCACGATAGAGTTCGAAAGAATGAATTTCCCCATTGCGTACATATAGAGGCGCTAATTGTTAGGCTACTTGGCGGGCAGGGGAAGTGTACCACTAATCAAGATGGTGTTCTGGCGCCAAATTTGAGCTGAGCGACTCAAAAACCTGAGCTCTCGACAGTATAGCTCTGGCAGATACAATATCCGTCAATCGTTCACAGTGTTTTCCAGTTTTCCCATGTAGTCAATGCTTAAGGGCGAATTTTCGATAATTATTCGAACACCCTTTAAGTGGCCATACGCAGATAACCTCCTAGGGTTAAACTTCTCTCGGGGCGGGGATACTGTGACCGAAGTTCCAGCCCGATCGGCGTGTTACATGTTCGGCACTCCCCTTGTAAGTGGGATGGAAGGTTTACCCTTACCACGGTGTGATGGACACTATATAAGCCTTGGATATATTAGAATGAAGATTACCGGGTTTGAAGGCATCCACCGCCTAGTTTGTTCTGAACGCGTTATCAGCACGAATAGCTCTAAGAACCAACTGCTGGAACATTATACGAATATCTTCGCAGACATGGTGGATGTTTTCCGTGAACGATGCAAGTAAGGTGAATCATGTTTGGGAAAACTACCTTCGAACCGTTTCCCGCCTTCCTCATGTTAGGCGCCGCATCAGACACGAAAAGTGGGACTCTGTCATGTTCGACTCCGCTGGGCCAAAGAAGATTCAGTGAGTTTAGGAACGTTTGAGCGACTGATGCGTGGTTCGTGTGTTCTACTACTTATGACCCTATTAGGAAAGCATCTGAAGGTTGTTCAGGACTAGGGGTGCCAATCACCGTGTTGACTACATATTGTCCTTTCGCGTCAGTTGTTTCGTCCACCAAAACCCAAATACTGCTTTCTCCGACCGCTTCGCATATCCTCTCGAGCGTTGCATCGTATAGCTTCCTGAGGTAGTTCTTCCTGAGTGATGTATGATCTAGCACTTCGGAGCTACAATACTTCCCTGCAAATTTCCGGAGTGAAGGGTTCTGGATTTCGAATAACGGGATGTTCGATTCGACTAGCATTTGACAGAGATCCATACTAAAGTGGCTCTCCTTGTTCGATAGCTCTAAGAAGTTCGTCCGCAAACGCAAGTGCTGGTGTCCGCTTGAAGATCCCTTCACTCGAGAACTCACATGCTGCTAGACGAAGTACTTTTTCCCCGTGTTCATGACCTCCCCACACACTCGGCGCGTGAGAACAATTCCGTCGGTGGTGAAAAGCTCAGTTCCGAATCCCCTCACATGACGCTCCAGCCTCGATTTCAAGCACAATTTTTGCTTCGGCATTTTGAACAATTCAAGCTTTGAAACTGCCGAAAACAAAGCGAAACAGGAGATTCCTCAGACGAAGAGGAATGCATCCATCAGTGTAAACATAAAGGCTCTGTTTACTACCTTATGAGAGTGTCTTATGACTTATGAGAGTGAATCGGACGGCTCTTTCGTCTCGTCCTCCTCTGGGCACCGACTCTCCTCCCCCCTGGATGTCCCAGGTCGATTTGAGTCGTCCGTACTTTTCCGCGCTTTGGATCTGTACCTTACCGTGGTCATCCCCAGAGGCGGGAAATTTTGTGCCATATATTCAAACATAGCTTCATCGGTTTGAGACTGCATTTGTGTCCCAAGCCGCTCCCGCATTTCCTCATTTCTCCTTTCGAAGCTGGTGGCTCCGGCTTTCGTCCTCTCCTCAATCTCTTGGGGAGAGAAACCGGTTGCCTCCCTTAGGTGTTGAGCTACTAGGACCTCTAGGTCCTTCACTCCTTTGTCCGTCAGACCGTAAAGCTCTGGATTGTCTCAAATCGGCCTACGTGAAAAGTCCTCTGGCGGCATATTTCTTGCATCCAGGATTCGTATCGCTCCCTTCTGCACCGCCTCCGCCTCATAAATGGCTTTATTCACGCCAGGGGTTATTCCACATAGCGGATCCCGGATCATCGAAATCCATGACAGTGTCTCAATTCGACCCGTCATGGCTTTCAGCAGTCTTAGTGGCCGCAAGATTCCGTCATGCACCCCCAGTACAGTTTGGTCTTTTTTTGCCTGCTTGATATCTGTCAGGCCACACGATACGAGGAGGTGGAAATCAGTCGTTTTATACTTTTTTACGATTCTGGTGATCTCCGCACACATTTCTTGTGTGCTTCGAGATCGGTGCTCCCTCCATATCACGTATTTATCCCCACCAAAGACACTCATGATGTCGCCCTTGGTTTTTGGACGTTTAACGGCCGCTAAGGTCCGATCTTCCATGAATAATATCGCCGGCGATCTGATCTCTTGGATCATCTGATCGGCGCGGCCGGGCAGACGATTCGAGCATTGAACATGATCATATGTTTCTAGCTGTTCGTCTGCAGGTTTTCCTTTTCTCTCTCGAGATCTCTGACCGATCAGCAACCGAGACGGAAATCCGTGCCTCAAAAAAATTTATAGGCCGAATGTCTTCATCTTTTTCCCGATCTCTGGCCTGGTAGACGATTCGAACATTATATTCCTAACACTAGCTCGACACTATCATTGCTCTGAAAATGATCGTCTCTCCACAGAATAATGATATAGTCATCCAAGTCATACGAGAACGAGATGTTTCACGTCTTCTCATCGGAAAACCGCGCCCCGGATATTAGAGAATCCGGATATAGAAAAAGAGACAGTTTTCAATTCCCCGAGAGGTCTCTTATAGGCGGGTTTGACTGTATGCATTTCTCCACTCCCCAAGGATGCTCGATTTGCGCTCGCTCGGGAAGAACTGAGCAATGGACGGCTCGAATTGATATGACGCTTTTCCAGACGCCCACATCGATCGGCGGATCGTAGCGATCAGGAATCGGTTTCGGTAGTTTCTGCGTTCAACATCGCATCGTCGCAATCACTGGAGAAATCGCATCCAAATTGTATATCAGGAATCGCTTTAAAGAATGCTTCAATGGTTTCGATTGAGATCCAATCATAATATTTCGACATGACAGTGATTTCCAGGATATATTTCAGCTGATTTCGCTTTATCAGCTGTTGTGACAGCCGATCTCGTATTATCAGCTTTTGTGACAGCCGATCTCGTATTATCAGCTTTTGTGACAGCCGATCTCGTATTATCAACTGCGGCGGTAGCTGATCTACCTCGATCAGCTGTTGCGGTAGTTTGCTTTCATTGCGATTGTTGGGGCTCATCCATGAGGTGACTTTCCAAGAGTTCGACGAGCGGTCGAAGTTCGTTCTGTGATTAGAGGACTTTTCGAACTCTCAATCGTTTCTGTTTCAAGATCTCATTCACTTGTATCGGAAATAGTCGATGATGGAGAATCGGCTTGTCACCTGAAATTCTTTCATCGAGTATTTCAGCTTGACGAGGTAAACATGCCCTTCGACTCTACCAAGGATTACTTCGCGAGCCTCTGTTTCATGCTGAAGCTTTTCAGCGAGCGATGCTGTCTTGATTTGCAGCACTTCTTTTGCAGCCAGGAAGTCAAGTTTTATCATATGATGGAATGCGGAAGCGCGGAGTAATCTTAGTCGTCATGGGTATTGGTGAGAAGATACTTCATCGAGTAACTGAAGCAGAAACCTAATTTCACGATAATCATCGATGAAATAGTGCTCTGACTCACATCATTATCCGCTGTACACCAGAGTTCGCCATTAACGTCCCTGAGTAGGAGTCGATGAAGAAATCGCCAACAACCAACACCGGAAGCAATTAGGGAAACCATGCCACCGGAATTCTCTCCAACCCCTATTGACACAAGAAGATTGCGGCGATTTCTGCAGCAGTCAATCTCTAATCAACGGCCAATCAACGACAGTTGTTTGCGTAAACATAACGCCAGGCACAAATCTTCCAGCTATCAACGAGTTCTTCAAAAAACACCAAGGAAGCATCGATTCAAAACGGAGCTTCGACGCGGGCGAGGTGTTAATTATATGTGGCGATTTCAATTGCGATATCAGGAAACCCGATATCAAAGAACAGCTGACAACCCTCATGTACTCACATTTCCATACAAATCTCATTTCGGAATCAGATCAACCCACCACGAACAGTCAATCCACTATACATCTCATCTCCACCACACATTCAGTACCCAGGAATTCTTACAAATATCACCTATTTCAGCCATCACCGAGCAATACTCACGATTCTTGAATAAGCTCATCATTCAGACAACATTGCTGCTGAAGATAAGATCAAATAAACGATTTACAGTAAAACCCCGTTATAACGGACTTCAAGGGGCCGCCGAAATTGGTCCGTTATAGCCGAGGTCCGCTATATCCGAACATCGTCTCCGAATAGCCCAAAGGAACTCATTGTAGCCCGTGAATTACTCTTGAGACGCCGACTCGTCCCTGGTGCTACTGGATATCCGGGTTCTCTTGCGAATGCAGCGATTTCCAGAATTCGCGAGCGATTAAGTCTGGAAATGTCTGATCACGGAGAAGATCTCATTCTTTATTACAGAAGAACTCCTTGATTGTACGTTGTCTACCCCCATTGTCCACATGATTTTTTAAGAACGCTTCCACACTAGAAAGTCGCGACTGTGCGCTACAGCTATCGTCGACGGTGTACAAGAACTTTTGGAGCGTTTCCAACGCCTTAAAGGCATCTGGAAGGTTGAGCGGGACGAAAACCTCTTCCTCGATATCTTCCTCCGAATCGCTCTCTGCGTCTCTCTCTCTGATAATCTCTCTCACAATGCTTGCTTCCGTGGGGGTTTCATGGGTGCAGACTCCATCTACGATCGCAGCATATTCAACCAGATCCTCCGACTGGAGCTCATCCATAGATTCGAGAAAGTCCTGATTCGTTTCTTCATCCTCATTAAGGTAGTCGAGAGGCGCGGACTCAGCCTCGCTACACATACTGTACAAGAAACCAGCATGTCTGAAGCAGTTGGCAATCGTGCTTCTAGAAACGAGAGTCCAGGCTGTTGCCAGCATTTGCATCGCGGTCAAAACGTCGACCTGGAAATCGACCTTGTTCTCTACACTAACGAGAAACCGATCGGTGATCAGGCGACGATATTCAAGCTTCAGACTCCTGATAATGCCTTGATCGCAAGGCCGGAGGCGAGAGGTGGCATTGGGCGGCAGAAAAGCCAGTGTGATACAATCCAAGTCCGGTACTCTAGGGTGTGAGGGGCAATTGTCGACTATCATTAAGATCTTTCGGTGCTGTCGCTTGAACCGAGTGTCAAGCTTTTTCAACCAGTCTATCAAAACTTGCGACGTCATCCAGGCCTTCCGGTTGAAAGTATATTCGGTGGGTAGAGTCTTGACGTGCTTGAAACAGCGAGGTTTTCCAGACTTGCCGATCACCAGCAGGGGGAGCTTCTCTGACCCATCCATGTTCGCAGCGACCATGACTGTCAAACGTTCCTTGCTTTTTTTACCACCGACGCACGGATCTCCCTTGAAACAGATTGTTTTGTTCGGCAGGAGACGGTAGAAGAGTCCCGTCTCATCTGCATTGAATACATTCCGAGGAGCGAAAGGTGCGAGAAGTGTCGGGAGTTTTTCAATAGACCATTTTGTAACCATAGATTCATTTACTGAAGCTCCCTCGCCGCACACATCGCGGAAAACCAGTTCGTGTCTGGCTTTCATCCGATCCAGCCAACCATTGCTACACTCGAAGGAGAACCTACCGAGCTGTCCCGCCAAGCTCAGGGCTTTCTTTCTCAATAAGGGCCCATCAACAGGAAC
>NW_003804595.1:0-1029 GCF_000255335.2 Galendromus occidentalis
GACCCCCTCATCGCTTTTCTACAACTCCCGAGAACCACCCCTGAATTTTCACGGCGATCGGTTCAGGCGTTCGTGAATTTTGCGAATTTCGGAGTTTTTTTCCGTAGATTTCGTATTTTCGTGGGTAAAACACTCAAATAATTTTTTAAGGTAGAAGGACTCATTGCATCGAAGAACTGACCCCCCTATAACCACCGCTGGATCGCCCAGAACACGCTCCTAAATTTTCACGACGATCGCTTCAGCCGTTTTCGAGTCTATAGGTGACACCAGACAGACAAACAGACAAACAGACAGACAAACAAACAGACATACGTTTTTATATATATAGATATTGACTTGGAGCGTTGCTCCAATAAAGAGTGGCTTATTGAATTATAATTCCATGTTCCTTGTTTTGGTCTGCTTACTTTCAAGTTGCAGATCATATATTATTCGAAGCTAGCGGGGCCTCGACTGCCGAGAGGCGACAAGCGTTCGTTATTTGGATGCATTCCGATCTAGTAGTTTTAGGCTTGTGGGTCTGATCATATCCTCTCCCACATTCCGTCTCACTGCCGTACATTCCGCTAACGATCTCATTCAGCGTGTAACAGTCTTGCTGTTCAGAATGGACGACAACAACCGGTCCTTCTCAGAGGATCCGAAAACCCCAGAAGAGCTCCAGCGCTCTGTTGAAGATTTTTACTACTACATCAAGGAAATTCAGGAGTTTCACAAACTCCCTCGCGAGATTGCAGTGAAGTGTGCAGAGATCACATGGACAAATTCTCTGCGTGAAAACTATCCAGGGATCAGAGAACTGAAGAACTTGACCTTCCCCGAGGTTGTCTGCACTCATGTGTACTGTGAACAGAACACTCGAGATCATCTGAATAGTATCGAGAAACTGGAAGAGATGTTGGAAAACTCTAAGGAATCGAATGAGCGATTTCTCGAGGCCAAACGCAAGGCTGACGAAGAAACTCGATTCTTGTTCTTTCGTCTGGCGGACATTGCAGATCTCGTTGAAGATGCCGAGAAAGAGGG
>NW_003804596.1:0-6687 GCF_000255335.2 Galendromus occidentalis
GGGTCAAAGCTGGCGTCATTCGCGCTTTTCATCGACGCATCGGGTCTCTTACGAGCCAGAACGAGACTCACGAAAAGTCCCTTGTTTACTCACGACGAGAAGAACCCTATCGTCATACCTGGCGAGTCCCGACTGGCAAGGCTCCTGATCATTGAAGCTCATCGCGTCAACGCGCACTTTGGAGTGACCAACGTGTTGTCACAGCTCCGGCGTCAATTTTGGACAACTCGGGGTCGTCAAATAATTCGGGGTCTCCTCAGCCGGTGTGTGGTCTGCAGGCGACGGCAGGGGCTGCCTGCCCGCCAGCTCGAGGCACCGCTGCCGGCGGAACGAGCCGCCTTGCTGAAACCATTCGAGACTGCCGGACTGAATTTCTGTGGTCCCTTCTACGCACGAACGAATGACGGCAGAGCAAAGATGTACGTGGCTCTGTTCGTTTGTACCGCGACGCGAGGGGTACACTTCGAGGTGGTTCAGTCGATGTCAACCATCCAGACTCACCTTGCCCTGCGCCGTTTTCTGAGCCTCTACCCAGCGTGCTCGAAATTCATCTCCGATAACGCGAAATCCTTCATCAAGGCGGCTACCGAGATCAAAGCGGTATTCAACTCGTGCAGAGACGAGAGAGTTCGATCGCTGCTGGCGGAGCGCAGGATAGATTGGGACTTCATCTGTCCACGGGCCCCTTGGAGGGGAGGGATGTACGAGCGCCTGGTTGGAACGTTCAAGCGCGCCTTGGTGAAGACTTTGGGTTCGAGTTATATATCGTTCGAGGAATTCCGCACGATCGTGGCGGAGCTCGGATCTGTCATCAACGACCGCCCGATTACGCATGCTTCTACCGATGTCGATGCCCCGACTGCATTAACTCCAGGTCATCTCCTGCGAGGTGGACCACCGACCGCGACTCTCGCCTCAGTGGAACCTCTTAACCGACTCGGTCCGAACGGCAGGGTAGATGGCAAAGAGCTCCGAGATGCGCAAAAGATGAAGACATCTTATTTCCGCAGCCTGTCCGTAAGATGGTACCGGGAGTACATTCTCATGCTCCGTTCAGCCAACCTCACGAGCGGACACGAGGCGGAGCCAATCCAAATCAACGACGTGTGCTTGTTAAAGGATGATAACCTGCCAAGAGTGCGATGGGTTTTAGTTCGAGTTCTGGACGCACATCCTGGCCGGGATGGCCTCGTCAGAACGTACACAGTCCGTTTCGAGAATGGGACAACATCACGCCGTCCCGCTCAACTGCTTATACCGCTTGAAGAAACTCTGGAAGAGAGGAGATCGGTACCGCTGCAGTCAGCGGAAAACTCAGAGAACGTAAATTAAGTTAGCTAAGGAATCGAAAATTCGTTTTGTAAATAAGATCATCCCCCAGAGCCTTGTGCCAATGTAACGAAAAACCCTACGGTTTTTTCCGGGGGCAGTGTCGATTATTGTGAGCCCGAGGTGCGCGTGTCGGATTTGAGATAGAGAGTCGTCACAGATAACGTGCTTGTGAGATCAAAATAAACCAGAGTATATTTTCCGTCCGTCGAATCGCATGCTTGAATTTCACATATGCCTCCTAGGAATCGACCGAGCCCTGAAAATTTGCGGGGAAGGAGCGAGGAAGACAACGAGTGTTATCTTAAAACCCTGAAGATATTCGTGTGGTTCGCGGGCGTATTCGCCTTTTTCGGGGCTATAGCCCTTATCGTGTATACGTTGCGTTCGGACGAACGAGATTACGTGGAAAAAGCCTCACGCGGCTTCGTATACATTGCGGCAATAGTGGTTCCAGTTTCCTCAATTATCGCATGTTTGAGCTTATTCACGTTAAGATTCAACAAAGTGCCCTGGAGATACATTCGAGTCGGCTTTCGGTCAGGGGAAACCCTGGAAGACATAGAGGCAGAGGAGTGAGTTCCGACGACTAATTCAACGAATTAAATGCTTCGAATGACGTTCATCTTGACAAGTCGGTCATTTTATCCCTACAGTTTCGAGTTGGAGCCTTTGGGATCGAGGAGCTCATAAGGGAAATTCTTGCAACGTGTCTCAGTCGAGAGCCTCGTTTACGACAACCTGCGCTCGGAGGAAGCACACAACATGTCGGATGCCGTCCGACGCATCCTCAAGGGTAAGTCCCTCATACGATGAGATCGATATGCAACGTTCCCAACATATCTTATCGAGTGTCAGGGGATCCCCTTCGATGCTATAGACAGAAGACTTCCTCGATTTCAGTTGGCGAGCTTTCGTTCGACGATTTCATGATACACATAGAGCGGATTGTGGTCAACGATGTCACCGATCATCTCGAGGGTATCCGAGATAGGTGAGCTAGAAGAACGCGTGCACCTTGAGGAATTACAATGTATCGGAATCGGGTTTATCGCGATGGAATTCCCGAGGATAGAAAGTGTCTCTTGATCCCGCATGGACGTTCCATTATTTTGTCTCCAGGCGCACTCGGAGCGTCTATCACGCTGTTGGATATTCGCACCTCTTGTTTTGCCGAGCAGGTCTCTCACTTCACAAGGTAATCTCGTCTTGATCGATATCGTTTTAATTATATAACGACCGCTGCTGCGGGTCACGCACTCGGTGATAACAGATCTTTCAATGAGATCTTAATGCACAGGACGATGTTGCAAGAGCGGTGGCAGCTTTGGCGGAAGCCACACAGTTTTGTCACGTCAGGAGAAAATCGACGTCAACCGTCTACCGAATGATGTTCAGCGAAGATTACAACTCTCATACGACAGAACAGGTAGAGCTGATTAACGATGATGCCGCTGCACTCGAATCTGCTCTACACCGACTTCCTTTGACAGCTCACAGATCGGGCGCACGAATTAAATATATTTATTCACAATGCCCCAGGCACACGCTGAACTCTGCTATGCGATTTGTTTGCTGGCGGAAGCGATCCCAACTATGGTCCAGGATCCCTCGTTCATTTCATTCATTCAAGGAGCTCTCAAGTTCCGGTCGTGTTACATGGCTTTCAGGTGAGTGCTATACCGAGTCGAACGATCCTTTGTCCAGTAGGGGGGGGAAATCGATATATGACAGTTTTCCCGCCAAGAGGCGACTATAAGATGTCATTCAAAGCGCGTACATTGCATGAAGCCTATGCGTATGACAGATAACGCCCATAGAGAAATATCACTGATTTTCCCTTCATTCCCATTGCCTCCTCGAAGAGAGTGCATCGCGTTACTCAAACAACGATCGTGGGGCGAACACGAGGAGAAGGTGCATTTCGAAAGCGGTGTCATGTGCGGGATTGGCGTCTACAACTTGGTGAGTAGAGCCTGAAGTTGATTAATCCCCCAATAAGATGACAATGACGTGATATATAATAGTAGCACTTGTTTGACGGTACGCTCTTGCAGATTATCTCATCGCTTCCGCAAAAAGTTTTGAATCTCTTGGAATTCATCGGATTCCACGGTGATGAAACCACTGGGGAACAACTATTAGTCCAACAGACGGAGAAGTTCGAAGGCTTCATGTCGCTTTTCAGCTGCATTGCTCTTCTAGTGCATCAGAGCTACCTCCATTATATTTTCGGTAAGATTTTAACTCTGGAGAAGCGGGACCGTGTGTTCTCCTCCACACGTTCGCACTTCAGTTTTCCCGATTCTGAGTTCCGGAATCTAAATCTTCCGTTTGATCAGGAAATGGCGACTGTAATCTCGAGATGGTCGACAAAGTTGTCCAGCAGTTCATCGGTAAATTCCCGAATGGAGCCATCGGTCTCTACTTCCAAGGTCGAGCGCATCAGATTCACGGTCGCATCGAACGCGCTCTGGAACAATTCGAAGAAGCAAACAAGGTGATGGACGACTTCATCCCCTTTGACGCGTTCTTCAACTGGGATCACGCCTACCTATATTGGTGAGTGACAGCAGTCCACGACACCGTAGACTCGGAGCTCCATTCATCGTCATCAATTCATGATTTCTTTTCCATTCAATCCAGCGTGCTGGGTCGTTGGGACGATGCTCTGAGGGTTCTGGACGATCTGCATCGGAAATGCAGCTGGTCGGAGGCGACGTCGTTTTACTTGAAGGGAGTCTGTACCTACATGAAAGAGGTAAGGCGATTTTGATGATCTTCTCCGCTCCGACGCCCTCGGTGGCATATCTTGAAAATACATTGCGCTCACGGAAAAATTTATTTGATTCAGATCGAGGGCAACATCAACAATAACGCCTCCGGCTCACTAGAAGGTGTTCACGACTTGATGTCCAAAGTTGCACCTTCCTGCAAAAGATAGCCGGCCGTACAATTCCGCTCGAAGTATTCTGCTCGATGAAAGCTCGCACTTTCCTGGAGCGCGGTCGACTCACGCTTCCCCACTATGTAGGAGCACTATGGGACGGCTATTTCTAATTGGAGCCGCATTGTTCGGCCCATTGCCGTGCACGCCAAGACCCTTGATGATTCGTATATGATCATTTCCAGGAACTGATGTACCTGTGGGGCTTCTTCAACATGTTCTCGAAGAACAATGACACACTGTCGAAAGTGAAGGCAGAAATCGAGACTGAGGTGGCTCGTATCAGGGCTTCGTACGAGAACGACGCTGCCTATCTCCCAGATTGGTGTCTCGTCAGGTTCTTGCAAGGCGTTATTCTCCGGTACGAGAAAAAGCTCGGCGCCGCTGAGGCAGCTTTCAGAGAAGTCATCATGCAGTGAGTAGTCCATGCTGTTCTACCCGACTCCATCAAATTCATTTTTGCATGAAATACTTTGTCTTGGTCCATCAATGGGTGATTGGAACCGCCTCTGGGTCAAAAGTGACTGAAGGGAATTTCTTCAATTCTAGCGGTCCGGAGTTGGGAGACGAGATTCACGTGTCTGCTTTCTCCTCTTTGGAGATGGGCTTACTGTACATAGACGACGACAATCTGGCAGAAGCGAAGGAGCAAATCAAGATCACGAGACAATACAGAGGATTCCCGCTCAGCATACCTCTGTCTTTCAAAGTTCACTCAGCGTATAAGCAAGTTAAGCGACTGCTAGAAGAAGACCCGTGCGACCAGGAAGACAACTGTTGAAGTCCTGGTGCTGCCCGCAGCAACCAATCGCCATGTTCAATCATATTCTCAATGAGACGGCTAGCTAATCGATTAATCAAACATCATCATACCTCGAAAAGATGGAGAGTTGATATTGATGCATGTCAATTACGTGTCCATGAGTAAACTTGAGCTGTGCTTGATGCCTTGGTACTTTATCCATACGTAGAGACTCGAAGTCCGCGCAAGGGGGTTGGTGGGCTCTTGTAACGCGGGATCGCTCCACTTGACTCTAGGCTACTTGTCCAGGACATCAATGAGAAAAAATGCTTCCACTCAGGCGGGATAAATTATATCCTGCAACACCTACGACAAGATTATCTGATCATCCTCGCGAGAAAAATAGCACGTCAGGTCATAAAGGCATGCGCAACATGCAAGATGTTCCACGCAGAAGCAGCAAGTCTGCCGACACCCCCTTACCAGCATTTCGAATCGAAGAGACCCCACCAGTCCATCACTTCGGGTGCGATTTCACGGGACCAGTTAGATACAAGAAGAATTCTGGCGAAATAGGAAAAGGATACATTCTCCTTTTCACCTGCGCAGTCACCAGAGCAGTCCACCAAGAATTAACGACAGACCTATCGACAGTCGAAGTTTTAGAAGCCTTAAAAAAATTCCTCAACCGGCTCCGCTCTGTGAGAACGATAACCTCGGACAACGGTCTATCCTTCCAGAGAGCCTCCGAGGAACTAAAGCTCATTCACGAGAACGTCAAGAACGGCGAAATTAGAAGACGAATCTCCGACCTCATGATCGACTGGAAATTCATCGTACCGATGGCACGGAATTTCGGGGCCTTCTACGAAAGACAAATCCAAACGATTAAGAGGCCATTCCGAAAGATCCTAGCATCCGCAGTCCCTCATTTCAGAGATTTAGAAATAATCCTCAGCGGAATCGAAGCAATGGTAAGCAGCCGACCGATGACCACGATAGCTTCAGGAGCGGATGAAATCGAAGCACTCTCGCCAGCCGACCACCTTTCCGGATACCGAGGAAGAACAATCATCCCAGAACATATATCGGAACCAAGCAAAGCGTCAGATGCGGATAAAATCGTATTCTCCAGGCGATGGAAATACCAGCAACGAATCCTCAGTTCTTATTGGAAGCGATATCACGACGAATATCTACAGTATCTGAAAACGGCCCACAAACAGACGCCTGTCGCGGCAAGACCCCTTAAAATCGACGAGGTGTGCTTACTCAAAGGAGAATCATACAAGCGGGCCTTCTGGCCGCTATGCAAAGTTATCGCGCTTCCCGATAATACCTCCCCCGAAAACGCTCGCTCCTGTACAATCAGAACAGCCGAGGGCCAAGTTTTTCATCGCCCCATCCACAAATTATATCCCTTAGAAGCACAAGACTAATTCCCTAACTTCATCAAGATTTCCTCCAGGATAAATCAAAGATAAATCAAAACCTACAAAAGACACACAAATTCAATCAAAAACAATGAAAAATTAATTGGAATGACTCAAGTCGAAGTCACGCTGCCTCACGGCTCTCACGGGCGAGCGCCGATAGAGGCATGCCCTGGGCCAGGAACTCTTCAATTTCGAGCTCCCGCTCAGGGATTGTGGGGTACACCTCCTGGTGG
>NW_003804597.1:0-1084 GCF_000255335.2 Galendromus occidentalis
CTCAGTTAAAATGGTACAGAGTGTACGGGGATGAAAGTGACGAGTAGTCTCTGCCTGGCGATGATAATTCCGTTAGCATTCCAGAAAATATTCAACGTTCGGAGGCATCGGAGCCGGAGAAGAATGTCGAGCTATGTGAGCAAGAGGACATTCGAGTCGACGAATTGTCACAACATTTCGAGGGTCTGAACATGTCGATCCAAGAAGAGGAGACGGAACCGAAGATCAGAAAAACAAGACTGACGGTTACAGAGGAATCAAGTGACGACTCTAGGAAAGACGGCGCGCCGAAATCGAAGAGCGAACGGGCTCGAAATCACCAGAAAGTTGAGGCTACACCGTTGACGGGGAGAGAAGCTCGAGAACGACGAGTAGGGGGGGTGAAGCAAGAGTTCGGCCGAAGCGAACAGTGCATTTCCGAGGCAAATATACCAAGTAGATGGTTAGACAGAAAAAGCATAAGGGAAATTAGTGATGGATGATAAGCTGAGAGAAAATATACAGGCGGCAATGTGTAGGTAGACGGTGGAGAAGAAATGTTCAAGTTGAGGACAACTAGGAGGTAGCTATGGCAGAGCGATCGGGCGATGCACACTGAGACTGGCGGAAAGAAGACACCCCCAACGGAAAAGAATTCGGAACGCTCGAATCGAACAGAGTAGCAGTCAGTGTTGGTAAAACCCTGTTAGGAGTTGTCCTGTATTGAGCACACTGAGTGGGTTTCAGTCGGCAGGGGCTCAGTTCGGATGAATTGAAGTTGGGTAGCACAGTGATTGGAGCAGCAGCGGAGCGGGTGAAGTCTAGGGAAGCAGGTCTCTAGAATAACAAGGCAACTGGATGCGGGTGACAGACTGATCTGTGTTTAACACTTTATTTCAGACAGCTTATATAGGGAGGCAAAGGGCTATTTTAGACAAAAGAACACTGACGATCATTATATCCAAATTTCATCCAATTGCGTCAAATTGCTCTGGTGAAACATAAGCAACGCGGTGATTAACAAGCGTAACCGAAAGAACGCTATTACCAGTGAAATACTTGGAGCAATTAGTCAGTAGCACTCATTTATCCCAACATTTTCTCC
>NW_003804598.1:0-3623 GCF_000255335.2 Galendromus occidentalis
AGGAGACGCTGATTCAGGATGCTTTCCAGCGACTTGCCCAGTGTGCTCAGGAGGCAGATCGGTCTGTAGGAGTTCGGGAGTTCTGCGGGTTTTCCCGGCTTCCTTATCAGGACGACGCTCGCCTTCTTCCAGGATTTGGGGAAAGTCCTGCACCTGAGTATCTCGTTTATGACGTTCTTATATTCGTTCCTGAAATTCTGCATGATGAACTTCGTTATGGACCCCGGGATTCTGTCCGGACCCGGGGCCTTTTTTGGGGCTATTTTATTGATGGTAAACTCGATTTCCTCGTCAGTTACTTCCTGGATCTCCTCGGCACGAGACCATTCGGGCACAGGAGTCTGGCCCGGCGCGCGGTCTGGGAAGAGGGTGTCCAGAGTTGCCCTAAGCATTTCCTTCGGTGGTGAGGCCTTCGGTATGTTCAATCGATTCATTATTATCTTGTAGGCAGTACCCCAGGGGTTCCTGCCCACCTCGTTGCAGAGTTTCCTCCAGCAGTCCTCCTTAGAGGTAAGGATGGCTCTGTTCAGACTCGCTCGGCTATGATTATACTCCGTATTTCGTATTACTCTGTTCTCTGGGGCCGCTCTGAGGAAGCGTCTGCGTGCTTTCACGCATTCGCGCCTCAGTTCAGCGATTGATTCGTTGAACCAGTAGGCCCTCTTGACTCGCTGGGGGCGCTCGTAGGTGGCTGCGGCGCAGGCTTTTTTCACTTCTCTGGTAAAGGACCCGGCGGTGAGATTTCTGCCGCGGAGTCTCGATTCAAGTTCCTGTTTGCACTTAGGTATATCGATGTCCCTTTCTAGCCTAGGCCTCATCGTTGTTTCGCTATCTGTGGACTCAGTGATCGAGAAGGAGATATAGTTGTGGTCGCTGAGCGACTCGAGGTCCGTCAAAACTGTCCAGTGAGTAATCCTGTTTTTCATTCTATCGTTCGTAAGCGTGAGGTCCAAAAAACTAGTTTGGTCGCCTCTCTGGAATGTGGGCCTTTGCCCCGAGTTGTGGACCGTTAAATTGAGTCTGCCTATAAATTCCTCGAGTATCTGACCCCTGGCATTCGCTGCGTGGCTGCCCCATAGGGGGGACCGAGCGTTGAAGTCGCCTGTGATTAGGATATGTTGGTTCCCAGGTTGAGCTCTCAGGCTCGCCCCCAGTCTGTCCAAGAAGTCGGCAAAGTGAGCTATAATAACGTTTGGCGAGATGTAACAGCTGTAATATGTTGTGTCTGCGCGTCTAAGCCAGGTGAAACCATCATGTGATTCTTTCGTGTCCCCTCGTACGTTGGTAAAGGGTCTAATCGCCGCGTCGTTCTTTTGGTCGGAGGTCCAACGGTCGTCTAGTTTCTTAACATTTGGCTCTGTAACGAGAAGCAGTTCTGACTTAAGCTCTATGGCCGTATTGAGCGCTAGCTCATGAGCGGCTCTACATCTATTTATGTTTATCTGAAGTACTCTCATCATTTTCGGCGGTGGTTTTCTTCTCCGTTCCATTTTTCTTAGTGCCCCTAAGCTTGTCGGTCATGAATTTGTTGTATGTCGGGCATTCCATCGATATCGCCTGGTGCCCTTCTACCTTGCAGGTATTACATCTTGGTACTTGGTCGCAGTTTGCCGCCTCGTGGCCCTCCTTGGTGCAGCGGAAGCATCTCTTCTCTGTGGAATTCGTCTCCTTGCACTGATGGCTCGTGTGCCCGGCCGTGGCGCAGTTTGAACAGAAGGGTACGTAGATTTTCTGTGTTATTCTGCAGCTGTTCCAACCGATACGGATGCGCTTTGCTTTAACTAGTCGGTCCCCGCTCTTCCTCGGGAGGGTCACGGTGCTTATCCAGGCGCCGGATTTCGATTCTCTCGGCTCTCTGACTGTTATTTCTCCCTTCTCCTCGGTCTCCTCCCGGATCTTGGTTTCGATTTCTTCAGCTGTGTTCGTCTCTTCGAGATCGTGGACGATAATCTGTGTTCTTGCTGCCTTCCGGACTTCGACCGTGCTGCCTGTCGCTTGGTTGATGTCGTGTTGGAGTCGCAGCCTTGCGTCGGGGTTTCCCTCGCGGATTTTCACCGCAGCGTGACCCTCTCGCGTCTTCGAAACCTTCTGTATTTTAACTTCTTGCTTCAGCGGGTCGATTGACGCCTTCATGGCTCGTACGACTTCGGCGTATGACTTTTCCTCATTGATTATGACTAATGTCTCTGAGTCGGCCGCGGGCTCTCTTTTCATTTTTCTGCCCTTCGCGCATAATTCTATTTCCTTCGTTTCGCCGGCGAAGCAGCATTCTGCTAGCTTAAGGGCCGTTGTCACGTCCACGGCGTGCGTGATGTGAACCGTTATCTTATCTACCGGGACTTTAAGCTTATTTGCGGCTATCTTCAATGCCTTCGCTATGTCTTCGACGCTTGGCGAGCTTGTTTTGATGACGAGTAGCGCCCGTTGGACCGAGGCGGCCGCGGGTGCTGTTTCGTCTTCGTCGCTCGAGATTATTTCTTCGCTTATTTGATGCGCAACGGGGCGTTGGCCGGTTGCCTATCGAATCTTTCGGTCAGAGCTGGGTACTGCGTAGCTAGTTTCCTAATTACGTCTTGGTCCTTCGTGTTGTCGGGGCTCACGACTATAAGTCGGGCCGGCGCCAGCGACTGGATGCTTTCAACGGAGGTCTTAGCTTTCCGGAAGCAGCTTTTGTCCCACTTGAGGGCCACGAGCCTCGCTACGTCATCCGGACCCTCGATTTTCGAAATCTCCTCGTCAAGGGCCGGAGGCATGATACTATTCCTTTCCCGTTCTAGTTCCCTAATTCTCTCCCTAAGCATTCTGTTTACCTCCGTTTCAGCCCTCAGTGTGTTCTCCAGCTCAGTCATCATCGCGGTATTTTGCTCAAGCACCGAGATGAGCCGTTCGGAGGGTTCATCATGCACGTGAGTAAGGTGTTCTACCATAGCTTTCCTAAATTCCTTAATCTCGACGTCTAATAGGTCTATCCCGTTTTTTATCCCCTTCTGGGTGTTCGGGAATTTTTCCATCGCCTGCTCCTTGAGGTGTTCGACAGCCATGACGATCGCATTGAGCGCTGCGTCAAGCTTAACTTGTTTCCTGTTCGGCTGAGCGGGTGAGTTCTCCGGGCTCTGCTTCTGCCTTTTTCTGCAACTCTGTTCTACTCGGACTAAAGCTACCTCCTGTTCCATCGTTTCCTCCTCTAAATTGGGGCTTGCAGCCCTCTGAAAAGTTTTCGGTGATCTAACTAGTTTCGAGCTAGGGCGGAACGGATTTTTTTCGTCCCCCTCCATGACCTGCGGATTGGTTTCACCCTGCCGACGTGTGTTTATCTGTATTTGGCTTAATTGAAGAGACCAGAATTTGTTTTCTACCACAACCGCAGGTTTATTTGCGGGGAATTAACGATACTGGCGACTTGTGGGCGAGCTGAAGAAATTTCAACTTTCGGACCCGAATATCTCCGTAACTAGCGGGCCGATCCTAATTCTTTTGGTGGTATGGGTCTCCCCAGCCTCCCTGGAATTCGAAACCGGTCCTAACTCCGTTTGACCTTGTGAAGGTCACTAATTGAAATTTGACCCCTAGGGTCTCAAAAATCGGATTTCTGAATTTATCGACCCCGGTTTATCCAGGGACTT
>NW_003804599.1:0-19894 GCF_000255335.2 Galendromus occidentalis
GCTTCTCTCCCCGTCAACGGTGTAGCCTCAACTTTCTGGTGATTTCGAGCCCGTTCGCTCTTCGATTTCGGCGCGCCGTCTTTCCTAGAGTCGTCACTTGATTCCTCTGTAACCGTCAGTCTTGTTTTTCTGATCTTCGGTTCCGTCTCCTCTTCTTGGATCGACATGTTCAGACCCTCGGAATGTTGTGACAATTCGTCGACTCGAATGTCCTCTTGCTCACATAGCTCGACATTCTTCTCCGGCTCCGATGCCTCCGAACGTTGGATATTTTCTGGAATGCTAACGGAATTATCATCGCCAGGCAGAGACTCCTCGTCACTTTCATCCCCGTACACTCTGTACCATTTTAACTGAGAACAGTGCGCCGTGCACAGACATTGCTTCTCGACCCCCATTTGAGCAAGCCGATATGTATCCTTCGGTAGAATCTCCGTAATTACCATCGGTCTCCGATACTTTGGTTGCAACTTTGTTGGTAACCCCGTCTGTACCGGCATCCGCCTTACTAATACGATATCCCCGATCTCATACCGCCGCCAATGTGGTTTCCTTTTCTTATCGTAGTCCTCCGCGTATTTAGCTTGATTTTTAATGATCGTCCCTCGAATCTCTTTCTGAATTTCTTCCGCCGGCGTCCACACCGTCTCTTGTTCCTGCAAAACCAATCCCGAAGAATTATCCAGCCTCGGCAGATAACCATGCAATGCCTCGAAAGGTGACTTCCCTGTCCCCTCGCTAGCGCCCTATTCATATGCATCTGTGCCAACTGAATATGTTTCGCCCAATCTGACTTATCCGGACTCTCGCCTAATGTTCTCAGTAGCCTCGCTACTTCCTTATTCAACCGCTCCACCTGACCATTCGATTGTGGTCTCTGAGTCGAAATCAAAAAATGCCGAACTCCCATCCCGCTCAGAAACTCCTCTGTTGATTTCGCCGTGAATGCTGTCCCACGATCCGACACCAACCACATGGGCGTCCCATATGTTCTAAATGTCCGAGTCAGAAAATCAATTACCGCCGCCGCGTTTGTTGTTTTAACCGCCTCCAGCAATACGTACTTTGTTAGCCCGTCAACCAATACGATGATATGTTCCTTTCCTTTCGACTTCGGAAGAGGTCCTAAATGATCGATCTGGACTCGTTCGAATGGTCGTCGTTCCGGCCTAATTGGATTCAGCATTCCCTTCTGTCTTCCAACCGCCGCTTTATTGAACAGACATTCCATACACGATTGGATATGATGAACCACGTACTGCTTCATCTTCGGAAACCAGTAAAACCGCCTCATTATTTCGATTGTTTCCTCAATTCCAAAGTATCCCGCCTTATCATGTGCCATTACCAGCACGTGCTTTCGCATTTTCGCCGGTACCACAAAGCTCAACCATCCCTTCTCGGCATGAAACAACACTCCGCCTCTCAATTTGAAGTCTCTGGTCATCGTCTTCTCTCGTACCGTCCTATCTTCCACCGGTTTCCGCATCATTTTTATCTTTTCCTGTATATCGATATCATCCGCGTGTATCATCATCATTTCATCATAGGTTCGTACTGCCGTACACACTACCGTCGCGGTAGTATCCGTAGGCAACTCCTCCTCTCTTCGAGGCCTCTCCCGCTTCCTCGAACGGCTCCCTACTCAGCGCATCCGCATGTTCCATTTTCATTCCCGCTCGGTGTTTGACTTCGAAATCGAATTCTGCTATCTTGTCCCACCACCGACAAAGTTGTGGTGATCCATTCTTTGTTTTCAAAGCCGCCACAGCGCTGCAATCCGAAGCCACCGTGAATTTTCTTCCATGAAGATAGTGCCGTAGCCTCTCCAAGCTCCACACAACCGCCAGTTGTTCTAACTTCGTGGAATGATAATTTCGCTCCGAATCCGACAATTTCCGACTTATCGCGTAAACCATCCGAAGTTTACCGTCCACCTTTTGGAGCAAAATTGCGCCTAACCCCACGCAGCTAGCATCGGTATGTAGCTCGCTTTCTCTTTCTGGGTCGAACCTCACTAACACTGGATCCTTCAGCAATGCTTCCTTTAATTTCGTGAATGTAATACCCGCCACTTATTCAAGCTTCTAGCGTCTGCCACGAGATCATAACAATACAATAAATGACGTCAGTCAGTACTCGACAGCTACCAGGCAGCCGGCACGTGAATTATCTTTGGAGAGATAAAACAAGAACTTTACATGGTGTCAGTGTGGTGAAACGGAGCCATAGTGAAGAGTCGGAAACAATGGTCAACCCACGATCGGACTCGCAGTCGGAGAAACAGTCGAACATGCTAACGACAACCATAGCCACGGGCGTACTAATGGCATCAAAACCAAAGCCGCTCGAGGTGGACAGAGAAAATCTGTCCGAATCATGGCGAAGATTCGAGTCTGACTTCACCATATTCGCAACCCTAACGCACCTAGAACAACAATCGGCTGAATACAAACGATGTGCCCTGTTAGACTGCCTCGGTCGTGCTGCTCGAAAATGGATGAGTCGGAACGGAATCGACGAAACAGATACTTTCGACGAACTCAAAAAGAAAATCAAAGAAAAAACGGGCGAGTCAACTACAGAAACGCTCGCAGACTTCCGGTTTTGGCAACGGGGAAGAGACCAAAAACCTGGGGAATCCTTCGAGGTTTTCTATGAAAGAATCAGAACAGTGGCTCGAGACTGCTGTTTTGGAAAATCAGAAGATCGACTCATGAAATCGAGATTGGTAGTCGGCGTTCTCAATAGGGAGTTACAACGCACTCTCTTAGCGGAAGATCACACTCTAGAAGCTACAATAAAGAAATGTCGTGGATTCGAAGCTGGCGATCAAGGAACTCGGACGATTAAAGGAGAATCAGCGAAAACAGTGGCGAAAATTCAGTATCCGGTCTCGGATGAAGACGAGGAGGCCTTCGGGAATGACGACCACATGGTAGGCTCCCTCCAAGGAAAATCGTGTGGTCGCTGTGGGTCTCAACACGCCAGAAATGCTTGCCCAGCAAACAAGAAATCGTGCAGCAAATGTGGTAAACAAGGACACTTTGCGAGGCTGTGTCGGTCGCTGCTCAACGACTCCAAGAACAGGAACTCAAGATTCGCTGACAGAGCCCACCGGCAGAAGACCTCGGGTCGGCGAGTATGGATGATAAATCGCGACAACGAGCACTCCGGCGATGAGAGTGAGGGGTTTTCGGTAAACCACATGAAGCGAGTATCAAACATCAAAAAAGATGGAGAACGGAAATGGAATGAGACACTCACCGTCGGGGGGAGAGCTATCCGCTGCGCTCTAGATACGGGCGCAGAGGTGAGCGTACTTCCAAATGAATTCGTCCAATCACTCCATAAGGAACATCGAGTCCTGGCGACGCACCGTGTTAAATCCCGGCTCCTCTCATATTTCGGAGACTCATACAAGTGTCGCGAGATCGTGGTGGTGCCGGTATCGTTCAAGGGTAACACGATCGAAGAGCGATTCTACGTTGTAGATGCTCCAGTGACGCCGACAATATCCGGAGACGCCGCCGAATCCCTCAAACTCATTAAACGAATCAAATCGATAAACCAAGAAGACCTGGAGCTGGGAAGGTGGAAGAAGCTATTTCCAAAGGCGTTCGAAGGATACGGCAACATAAAGAACTTCCAATGCTCAATACAGCTGAGGAGCGATTACAAAGCAGTCATCAGCCCTTGCCGGCCAGTCCCGGTAAAATATGAAGATGCCGTGAAAGTGGAGCTTGAACGAATGCTCAAAAAAGGGGTGATCCTCCCGGTTGAGGAACACACCGAATTCGTCTCAAATTTCACCATCGTTCAAAAGGCAAACGGAAAAATCCGAGTGTGTCTGGATCCAACGCACCTCAATAAAGCCATCAAGAGAGGGCCACACCCGACAAAGCGCATCGAACAGATATCGTCGAAATTGGCGGGAGCGGAGTTCTTCTCTACACTAGACGCTGACGAAGGATTCTGGCAGGTGAGACTAGACAGCAAAAGCTCTCGTCTCTGTACATTCACCACGCCTTGGGGAAGATTTCGTTTCCTCAAGATGCCCTATGGAATCGTGTGCGCGTCGGACGTCTTCCAAAGGCTAACCGATGAACTCTTCAAAGACATTGAAGGAGTCAGTGCGGTGGTCGACGACATACTAGTATGGGGTGCGACGAAAGACGAGCATGACGAACGTCTGAAGAAAGTTCTTCAGCGTAGCGTTTCGGCGGGAATGGTCCTCAACGAGACAAAATGCAAAATCGGAAGGTGAGCCGTAAAATACTTGGGACACACAATTTCGAAAAAAAGACTGAGTATTGACAGGCAGAGGATTGATGACATATGCCGAGTGGAGACTCCGAAGAGCGTAAAAGATGTCCAGAAGTTCTTGGGGATGTTGAACTTTGTCTCTAACTTCATCCCAAGATTTTCAGACGAAACTGCACCACTTAGAGAGCTCCTGTCGAAGAATATCGTGTTCACATGGGAACCCCGTCATGAAAAAGCCTTCGAGAAGCTCAAGATGATGATAGTTCAGGCGCCGGTGCTCAAGTTCTTCCGTCCGGATAGGCCCGTCTCACTCGCTGTAGATGCCTCTCAATACGGTTTAGGGGCAGTCCTCACTCAAGAAGGTCATCCGGTTGCGTATGCCAGCCGATCCCTCAACGAAACGCAACAACGATACGCACAAATAGAAAAAGAACTACTCGCGATCGTTTTTGGATGCGAGAAATTTCATTACTACGTGTTGGGACAGAAAGAAATGCGAGTAGAATCTGATCACAAGCCGCTCGAAGCAATCATGAGAAAACCGCTCAATCAGGTTCCGCTGCGTTTACAGAAGATGCGAATGGTCCTCCAACGGTACGACATACAGGTCGTCTACAGGCCGGGCAAGGAACTGATCATGGCCGACTTCCTCTCACGAAACCCAATCGCACAGACGGCCGAGGACAGTGCACGCTTCTGTATCATCGGCAAGATTGCCATCAAAGACCATAGACTCGAAGAATTTGCAAAGGCAACGAGAACAGATGATGAGCTCGTCGTACTCACGGAGCTGTATAAGAGCGGTTGGCCAAAAGACAAAACCAAACTTCCAGGGGTCGCTCAAAAGTATTGGCCTTATAGAGATGAAATCCACGTCGAAATGGGTCTGGTGATGAGGTCGAACAGAATCATCATCCCAAGCAGCAGAAGGAAAGAAGTCTTGAAGCAGCTACACGGTGCACACTGCGGATCAACGAAAATGAAGCTACGTGCCCGAGACGCAGTCTACTGGCCCTCGATCAATGTTGAGATCGAGGAATTTGTACGCCAGTGCGATCTGTGCCAATCTCAAAAGAGAGCGAACACGAAAATGCCGATGCTGATAAGCGAGATTCCAGATCTCCCATGGGAAATCGTATACATGGATTTATTCAGCTGCGAAGGACAAGACTATCTGATAGTGACAGATGCATACAGCTTCTTCTTCGAAATTATCCGGATGAAAAGGACAACAACAAAGGCGATCCTCGAAGCTCTCTACGAGGTCTTTCAGCGTTTTGGACTCCCGAGATTAGTGAAATCGGACAATGGGCCACAGTTTGCAGCCCATGAGTTCAGGATGACGTTGAGAGAGCTCGGAGTGGAGACGTCAACATCCAGTCCGTACCATCCGCTGGGTAACGCCCTGGCAGAAAGAGCAGTGCAAGAAGCAAAGGAACTCCTCAGAAAATACGAATACCGGTCTCGAGCCTTCCACATGGCGCTTTTGGAGCACCGAAACACGCCAAGGAGTAAAGAGTTGGGCTCCCCAAATCAGCGCCTGATGGGAAGAACGAATAGAACGCTTCTTCCTATCCATCCTTCGAACTTACGACCCCGAATAATCCCACCTGAGCGAGTCACCGTACAGCTTGAGCGAGAACGCGAAAAGCAGAAAAGATATTACGACAGGCAAAGCAGAGATAAATCACCTCTCTTCGAGGGGCAGAAAGTGCGAGTGAAAGACCCGGAAGAGAACCACTGGAGGAGGGGGACGATTGTGACAGTTCTCCCTCAGCCACGATCCTACGTGATACAAGACACTGAAACAGAAACTTTGTCAAGAAGAGATAGAACGATGATAAATCCGGTGGCGGACCCCACTCCCGAGACAGAAGATGATTTTGAAACCCCGTCAAGCTCCCCGCAGATGGAGAAAGTCGAAGGAAAAGTCCCACCGGTAAATGCAGGTCCATCTCATGATCATGAAACCTTAGATGAATACGATGACGACCCACAATCGACACCCCCACTCCAGAGAAGCAAGCGGGTACCGAAACCGACCCTAAGATATCAATAATCGCACAAACTATTCACGCTCGAGATGTAAATTAATCGGATAATATAGATTGCGAAACATGTACATGACTTCGACTTCAAAGGGGAGATGTAATACCCGCCCCTTATTCAAGCTTCTAGCGTCTGCCACGAGATCATAACAATACAATAAATGACGTCAGTCAGTACTCGACAGCTACCAGGCAGCCGGCACGTGAATTATCTTTAGAGAGATAAAACAAGAACTTTACAGTGAACGCCTCTTCTGCTCTCGAATTCCATTCGAATTTAGCTTCCTTCCTGAGTAACGCTGTCAACGGACCCGCTATAGACGCATAACCTTTAACAAAGCGCCTGAAGAAACTCGTCAATCCCAACCACCTTCTCACTTCGTGTACGTTCTTTGGTCTTGGAAATTCTTCGACTGCCGCTAGTTTCCTAGTACCTGGTCGAACCCCTTCCACCGACACTCTGAATCCCAGAAATTCTACCGTCTCCATGAAAAACTTGCATTTACTCAACCTCATCGTCAGTCCCGCTTCTCTCAACGCCATCAAAACCGCCTCGATTTGTCTCAGATGCTCTCGGTAATCGTCTGCCGCCGTGATGAGATCATCCAGGAAAGGGTGAACTTGATTTCCCCCGCCTTCTTCACGGACCTTCATCATAAGCTCCTGGAAGCAACTCGGCGCCCCGGACAGTCCCATCATCATGACTGTAGGCTGATAATGACCGTCGGGCGTGACAAACGCCGCCTTCTGAGCCGCCTCTTTCGCCATGGGAATTTGGAAATACCCCCACGCTAAATCAAACGTTGAGTAAAATCTCCTACCCCCGACTTCATCTAAGATGTCATCAATTAATGGGACCGGATAATTTACTTTCATCGTCTGCGCATTCAATCGCCTATAATCAACCACCATTCTCCAGCTTCCGTCCGATTTCTTTACCAACATCACCGGACTCGCATACGGCGAACTTGAAGGTTCTATCATTCCGGCTTCCGACATCTGATCCAAAATTTCCTCCAAGGCCTCTCTCTCCGTCATCGACAATCGAAATGGCTTGCATCGAACCGGCGCGCTTCCGGGAAGTTCATTGATCGTGAACTCCGTCCACTTAGTCCGACCCATGGTTGTCGCGATTACCATCCGATACTTGTTAAGTAACTCCAGTAACAAAAACTTGAATTTACGCGGTACCGCTTCGTTAATCGTTACGTCCTCCAACTTAAGACTACGCCTCTCGGATTCCGCTGTACCACTTCCAACAAGTCCCCCTCGAATGACGTCATAATATTCGTCGCGCTTATCCGAGACCCTCTGCCCTCGCGCAATGACCGTCCCTGGTTTTAGACTGACCGTTTCGTTCTTGTGATTTATTAATGGAACCCTTACCGCCTTATCTAAAACCGTCAATAGTACATCGACCGTCGATCCGCTGCATACGCTTATGATACCATCTTCCATATCCGCCACTTTAGTATCTACCATGCCTATCGATCTCGGCTGGATTTTAACGTTCTCTCTCACCCTAAGCTCTACCTTCGTTGTCTCATCTCGATCCTCCTCTTTCTCGATTTTCCCCTCCGTTCTGAATATGAAATCCACCTTAGGATCTCCCGGGGGTGATTCCTCCGCGATTTTCGCGAACGACCTCTTCTGCAACAACCACGAGAAACCGCCATAAAAGATTGATACCAAACCCTCGTTGATCAAATCCTTTCCCAGAAGTACCTCACTTCGCCTCCATGAACCGCGGGGTAATACCGTCAAATTGACATTTTCGATGCGAAGACCGTCAACTCCCAGCTGTACCACCGCCCTACCTACTGGCTTGCAGGCTGTGGAAAATATTGTGTCTTTGTGATAGCGCGTCGCGCCCCTTTTTCAAACATACTCTAATCTCCTTTCCCACTCAATAGCGCCCTCTGGCGGAAATCGTAACAATAAACGGACAGACAGTCAGTCGTAATTTACTCCTCGAAAGGCGAAGTGTCTTCCTTCTTACCGGCTCGCGCTCACTATCCCGATTACGCGAATACCCACAGTCTCCGGTCATATTATTGAAATTGACGCCTCGCAGCTCAACGATTTCACATTGGTGCCGTGACCGGGATGGCTGTCGAGCATTCGCCTCCGCAAAATCGGGCTGTGAACATGCTACAGAGCCTCGCCGTTCTTCGTGGACGGAGGACACGCGCAAGGAACTCATTGCAAACGGACCTCGAGAGGAGTCAAACGTTCGAGCAAATCTCAGACTCCAATCGCCTGGAGTTTTTGACAGTAAAGGCCCGCGTCGAAGAGCGGATCGCCTTGATTCGTCAACTCGTGGACCAGATCTGTCGGCATCCGGAGCTCCCGGAAGAGGAAGCGGAAAGAGAAACGAGGGAGGCCGACGATGTCATCGAAACCACGATCGCCGCGAAGGCAGTTATCGACGCCTTAGAGATGCTTCAGTTGAGGAAAGAAAGTCCTCCGGCACCTCCAGGCATTTCCGTATCTCCATCACCATCGCCTGCGATCTCTGTCGCCGCCGACTCAAGAGACCCGAAAGGTGGTGACGTCATCCCGGTTACGAATGCCGCCGACAACGACACTCGCACATCGGATACACCCGAGCGGAACGCCATGTTGTTGGCACCCGATCAAAACAGTGCCATTGTTGTGACAGCAAGACCAGCTGGACCAGTAACATCGAGCGTGTGTGCCAACTCCAAGCTGTATTTGGATACGACTCCGGAGGTATTCGATGGGAAAATCCATCGATACAAGTTATGGAGAGCTCAGTTCGTCAATTACGTCCGCCGACGGACCGAAGCCACCGGGAGCGACAAACTTGTCGCGCTCAGCAAACTATTGGACGGACCCCCGAAGAGCCTTATACGCGAGCTCCCGCTCACCGACGACAACTACGACGTAGCGTTGAGGTTGCTTGATGAGAATTACGATATCCCCGAGATGCGGCAGCGAGACGTGCTCGCTAGTGTTAGTAGTGTACCTCAAGTTCGGAATCAGAACGACACTGCTGGACTGCGCGAGCTCCTTAACGTAACCCAACGTACTATACTCGCTCTGGAGGCAGTGCAGGTACCACTCCGAAGCATCGCATTGCCCTACGAGCAAACTATTCGTAGAGCACTTCCTGTGAGTCTCCTGTTGACGTTCGAGGAACACCATCTCATGACGGAGGGCGCGGTCGACGACCCGTGCACGGATCAGGCGCTCTCTGCGACAAAACGCTTGGAGCGGTTGCTTCAATACCTGCGCAAGTATACGGAACTCCGCGAAAGACTCGCAACGGGGGACTCACGTCTCACGGGTACAGTGGGTGATTTCGACGGACGGTCGTGCATCAATCGTAGACACGGCCAGTCCATCGAGTCGCCAAGGTGTCCACCCCGGAAGCAGTTTCGCTCCACCGTGGCTGCTGCCGCCGGCAGTAGCTCCCGTCGAAGGCAGGGCAAGGCTCGTGGTTTGTACTGCTTCTTCTGTAACGGCAGTGGACACTTGCCGTCGATGTGCTCAGCAGACATCCCCCCAGAGCGACGCCGCCAAATCCTCCAACAGCGCCGTCGATGTTCGACCTGCTTCCAGTTCGAGCACACTCCCCCACGAGTGTGCGCTGGTCCGAGGGAGGCCTGCAAGACGTGTAATAGCAGTGCGCATTACACATCGATGCATCAACAGGCTCAGACGGCCGCAAGCATAACGCAGACCGTCGCCGCGGCTGCCATCAATCGGGCGGTCGTAATGACAGCATCGGCGCTCGTCTTATACGATAACGCCGAGATCCCGGTGCGCTGTTTCCTCGATAGTGGCTCTATGATTACGTTCGCAACGCCGCGACTGATCCAACGATTGTCCGGTATCCGTCCGAGGGACCGAGTCCAGCTCAACTTACAGGGATTCACGAGTGAGCACCTCCTCACCGCCGATCGGTACGCCATCAAGCTGGGTAGTGCCCATGAGACCGCGGAGTCCATCATCCTTACCGTACACGAATATAACTTCAACGTGGACCCTCCGTCGAACTGCACTCCGGAGATGCGCCAAATCATACAAAAATTCGGGCAAACTCACCAATTGGCGGATCTGTCGCTGGTCGATCCGCGTCTCGATGTGCAGCCGGACCTTCTTATCGGAATAGATCAGATGTATAAAATCGTACACCTGAACCGGGAGACGGCCATCGGGGGAGGATTGATCGGTAAATCATCAATATTCGGCTGGATCGTTGCTGGGTCCTTCGGCCCGAAGACGACGAGGGGAGATATCGCGTCAGTACACCCAGTTTGTTGCGCCGCTACATTATCGCAACCTGCACGAGACCTGGAGCGACTCTGGACCATCGAAGCTGTTGGAGAGAATGAACAAGGGAATGACGAGCTCAACGCGGCCGAGTCGAACGCCATGGCACAGTTCAAGAAAAGCGTGTCCTACGATGGTCATCGATATATGGTCGCTATGCCGAAGCGGGGAACCATCGCACAATTGGCTAACAACCTGGAGGTTGCGAGGAATCGGCTGAACGCCAGGCGTCGCGCTCTGTCACATGACCCCAATGCATTCTCGCGATATGATTCCGAAATTATGGAGTTCTATCGAGCTGGTCACGCAGAGATAATAGACGACGCGGATGTCGGTTCTCCAAGTGCTCGTGATGGTTGTTTCTATATGCCACACCGACAGATCGTCACGCAGCGAGCCACGGGCGAAAAGTGGCGTATAGTGTTTGATTGTTCGGCGTCGGCTCCGGGGGAGGGATCGCTCAACTCGCACTTACCGGTTGGGCCGAACTTGAACCCAGACATCCTCAAATTGCTGATAAACTTCCGTTTGAAACCAGTGGCCCTCTCAGCGGACGTGGCGCACGCGTATATGACCATAGATCTTGCCCCAGAGGATCGACCATACTTCCGCTACCTCTGGCAGGGCCCCGGCGACGATCGAGTCAGTTGCTATCAGATGCGACGCGTTACCTGGGGGGCTACCCCAAGCGGATTCCTACTCGCAGCGGTGCTAAGGGAACATTTTCGACGGGTCGACCCCGACTCGAACCTGGAGCTCGGCGACGCGTTCTACTTCGACGATATGCTCAAGAGCTTCAACTCGGAGCGAGAGGCGATTCAATTCATCAATCAGCTGATCCCCTGGATGAAGTCCGCGAATATGCAGCTGGGAAAATGGAAATCCAACGCGACTCGGGTACTGAACCATGTGGGGTCCTCAGACACCCCAGCAGCGACCCCGACCCCGTTGGAGTCCGGACTCCTAAAGGTACTAGGCATCGCGTGGGATCCCTCCGGAGATGAGTTCCAGTTCCAGATGAAGGAGATCATCAGGTCAACCAGCGACATGAAAAAGACCACGAAGCGCAACGTACTGCGAATCGTGGCGTCAATCTTCGACCCAGTGGGATGGCTCATCCCATTCACTCTTCGCGGAAAACTGCTGATTCAACAACTGTGGACAGAGTCGCTCCGTTGGGATGACGTGGTGTCCGACCCTCTCCGTAGAGAGTTCGAGAGATGGACGGAGGAAATTCCAATGTTAAACCAAATACATATTCGCCGCTTGTACCAAGAACCTGGGCGCGAAATCATCGGTCACCAATTACATGTGTTTGGAGATGCTAGCGAGCGCGCCTATGCTGCGACCGCCTATCTTCAGACGTTGTACTCGGACGGAGGCAGTACGTACGCGCTGGTAATTGCTAAATCCCGAATCGCCCCGAAAAACAAGGTGACGCTGCCGCGCCTGGAGCTGATGGCAGCACTTCTGGCCGCTCGACTCCGATCTTTCGTCGTCGAGAGAATCGGATTGAGGATCGATCGGATCACGCATTATACCGATTCGGCCGTGGCCTTTTTCTGGTGCGTCTCGAAGGAGCCGTCGAGATGGAAAACCTTTGTGCACAACCGCGTGCTCGAGATACAACAACTCACATCGCCAACCGAGTGGTTCCATGTCGACGGGAGGCGGAACATCGCTGATGTTGCCTCGCGGGGTTCCTCAGTCAGGGAACTCTTGGCGAATTCGGACTGGTGGCAAGGCCCGTCCTGGCTGAGCGGACCGGAGAGAGACCGTCCGGTGAAGCGTCTGCGGAGTGGTAGTGACGATTCGGAGCCTGGTAGTTCAGAACTCCGCCTAGTTGTCACGCCCGTAGTCGCGACACCGCCGATGGTTGATCTTGGACGTTTCAGTAGCTGGGAAAAAGCTGTCCGAGTGGTCGCAAACATCTTTCGTTTCGCGGAGGGTTGCCGTCGTCGATCCGGATTCGCGGAGGGTGAGCTGAGGCGACGTGCCGAGCTGTTCATCATTCGCTCGACCCAGACTGAGTTCTTTGCGGCGGAGATCGGCTCAACGATGAGCGGAGAGCGGCCTATCCGATCGTCAAAGTTGAGCTCTTATAGGCTTCTTCTGGATGAGAATGGGGTACTTCGAGCGCAAACCCGACTCACCCTGGGGCCTCATTTCACGCACGATGAGAAAACACCTATAATCATTCCTATCAACAGTCGCCTTGCCATCCTCTTGATCTTGCATTATCATAGAACCAATGCCCATCTCGGAGTGAATGCAGTCATGAATAGTCTACGGCGACGATTCTGGATCCTTAGGGGACGTCAAGTGATAAAGAAGATTCTCCGCGGCTGCGTCGTTTGTCGACGGACTCACGGTCCCACTGCCGACCAGACTCAGGCCGCCCTACCGGCGGAGCGCGTCTCTATCGGAGCTCCGTTTGCCGTCACCGCAGTCGACTTCTGTGGCCCCTTCTATACCCGAAGCCGCCAGGGTGTCAGCAAGACGTACATCGCCCTATTCACGTGCTTCAGTATACGAGCGGTTAGGCTTGAGTTAGTTGAGGATTTGTCCGCATTGCAAACCCATCTGGCTCTGCGCCGTTTCCTGGCGGATTACCCGGCGTGTCGGTCCATCCTGTCCGATAATGGGAGGTCGTTCGTCCGCGCAGCGGCAGATATCCGCCGCTTGTTTAATTCGTTCCGAGACCCGAGGGTCAGAGAAGTGTTGGCCCAGCATCGGATCGAGTGGACTTTCAGTTGTCCTCGAAGCCCATGGCGTGGAGGGTTATTCGAACGCCTCATTGGAGTGACAAAGAATGCATTGACGAAAACCCTTGGTCGGAGTCTGATCAGCGCGGAAGAGCTTCGGACGATACTCTGCGAGTTGGGCGCCACTATCAACAGCCGGCCCTTGTCGTATACATCGTCAGATCTACAGGAGCCGCGGGCCATCACCCCGAACCTGTTCCTCAGGGGCGGTCCTCCGTACGATCCTTTGTGCTCCGTAACGAGTCTGGATGAGTTGGGACCCAATGGTGCGGTCAGATCCGGACCGCCGGAGGCCGACGATCTTCGTCAAAGACTTCTCCAGAGGACAAGCTATTTCCGTTCTTTGTCACAACGCTGGCATCGAGAATACATACTGCTGCTGAGATCAGCTAATCTCGACAGTAAGGGGAAACCGCGTCCCTTGGCCGACAACACCGTCTGCTTACTGAAGGAAGATAACGTCTCTAGATCGAAGTGGAATCTAGTTCGAGTCCTCAGGGGAAATCCCGGCCGCGACGGTGCAGTGCGTACCTACTCGATACGCTTCGCAAACGGCTTCGAGACTCGGCGGCCGGCCCAATTGTTGATCCCCTTAGAGGTGCCGGACAGGGAGGAGGATCTGCAGACCAGTGATTAAGCGTGCTGGAACAACCGTTCCAGGGAGGCAGTGTAGAAAATATTGTGTCTTTGTGATAGCGCGTCGCGCCCCTTTTTCAAACATACTCTAATCTCCTTTCCCACTCAATAGCGCCCTCTGGCGGAAATCGTAACAATAAACGGACAGACAGTCAGTCGTAATTTACTCCTCGAAAGGCGAAGTGTCTTCCTTCTTACCGGCTCGCGCTCACTATCCCGATTACGCGAATACCCACAGTCTCCGGTCATATTATTGAAATTGACGCCTCGCAGCTCAACGATTTCACACAGGCGTCCCCACTGATGCTGTTGATATTTCCGCAACGACTCGGCAACAGTTCGAGATTCAACTTCTCTGCCGCCTCCTCCGATATTATGCTAACTCCCGCCTCAGTATCCACCTTCGCCGTCCACGGCTGCCCCGTGATCAGCACGTTTTTCAATGCCCGACAATGATACATTTCGTTTCTTTCGAGCATCTCCTCATTTTCGCTATCATCCGCACCCACGGCTACTACCGTAGTGCAATTCCGC
This sequence comes from Galendromus occidentalis, assembly GCF_000255335.2. Classification (NCBI taxonomy): domain Eukaryota; kingdom Metazoa; phylum Arthropoda; class Arachnida; order Mesostigmata; family Phytoseiidae; genus Galendromus; species Galendromus occidentalis. The sequence goes on from NW_003804599.1 coordinate 14,549, forward strand.
GAGAAGTGACCTGGCTGACCGCACCTGTAACACGTTGTCAACGTGCTACGTGCACTCCGCCGATCGATTACCGCACCGACGTTCGCCATCGCTCTAGCCGCCGCAGGTTCCGCCGTGTTAGGCTTCGCCATCCGTCCTTTCTGATTAGCTACCTCGCTATTCCGCGTATCTCCCTCTCTATACGATCCGGATATTGCAATTCCTCACGTCCTCTATCCTCACGTCTGGGCTCCACCGGTGCCGAGATTGGGATTGCGCGTCGCCAAGACGTCTCGCCTTGGTTAAACCGCTCCGTACAGTCGACCGCCCGATGCCTCTCGTGTCCGCAGCGATAACACGCAAATTGTCGTGCCGGATACCGCCCTTCTTCATACTGAAAAGAGTTCGCACGCTGGAAATTCCTACTTAGTCCACCTTCGACTCTCTCCAGATCATGAATTAATTTCGTGATTGTCTTTGTTGAAGGTCAAGATTCGTAGCTCTGGTCAGGAGTAGGAGAGCAGCCCGTTCAGGAATACACAGAGATGCAATCTCACGAGAGGCAGATACCACTTTTATTCGAAATCTTAGGTCTTTTATACCTAGGCAGGAGTCTAAGCTCCTTCTTACATGTCCTGATCCGTACATACATATACATAGGATAAGACTACCTTGGTCTATCATAAGTAGCGTCCTAGAATACTATTGGGTGTACCCAGCATGTGGGGTGCTAGCCCAATTTCGTACTACCTCAGGGGTATCATGCTAGAGTCGTAACTTCGGGGTGCAACCCCGGTGACTCACGTATTTTACTACTGTCACGGGTATATGGCCCCGTGGGTTGGTATGAGTCATAGTCCTAGTACGGAACGAGGACTAGTAGTTTCCAGTTTCTACCTAAAGCTCAACAGTCTTATGATACGTGTTAGCCACGATATCTCCAAACCGCCTATTCATCGGGCTCAACCCTCGTAGGATCACGTACTTCATATTCTCCGTGCTCGCATTCACCTCGAGTCCTAACGCCTCCACCCGCCTTGCGAATTCCTTCATAGATTCTCCGCGATTTTGCCGACTCGCAATATACTGCGCCATGAGCTGACTCCCACATGCCTCCGGCACGAACGCTTCCAAAAATTCACTCCGCCATTCATCAGAAGTTTCACACGACCCTCCCGTGGTTCTCTGCCAGATTGCCGCTCCTCTCTTCATTTTCGTCGTAACCACCGCCATGACCCGATCGAAGGACCAATTGCCCATCCGTCGCGCTCGCTCAAGTTCGGTCAGCCACTGCTTAGCTCCTAGCGCACTGTCCCCAATGAACAGAGGCACGGTTCCGACCGTGTCCGGGTATGACTCACGGTTCGCCATCGTGGGGAGCACCTCCAGAGTGTCCTCGAAAGATTCCTGACTCATTTTGTGTACGTCCGGGTCATCAATGTAGTGAGTCACCACTACGAGAAAGAGTACACGTTCACTAGCGTAGACTAGCAGTAACGAAGTGATTTAATTTCGTCGTTCTCATGGAGATGAATCCTGTCGCTAGCTGTCACGGGCGGCCCGCCGCAAGACCCCTCCAAACTCCAGAATTCATCAAGTGAGAATGGTGGCAGGCAGAGTGAACCAGTGAGCACCGTGGCCGCGACCGTCGCGAAGCCGAAAACATACAATCGCGAGTCTTGGCCCTGCCTTTTTTGTGAGCGGCCTGAACATCCTTCGTCCCGGTGTCCTGCGAAACTGACACTCGAGAAGCGGCGGGAGATTCTTCGCGCCAAGAGGCGATGTTTCGCCTGTTTCCGGTCATCCCATGCTCAACCATCTGACTGCAGCGGTCCGAGAGCAGCGTGTGCAACATGTAAGTCGACTTCCCACTACACGTCCATGCACCCGGGTGAACCTAGTGTTGCCTCGCCAACTACCGCCGTAGTGTCTAGTGCCTACAGTGCGACCATGAGAAACACTCTCCTGTGGACAGCCTGCGCGTACGTAAGGAACCACGGACTCAAGATTCCGGTGCGCATCTTCATCGACAACGGCAGCTCGTTATCGTTCGTAACCCCCTCACTGCGAGCCATGCTCCGAGAGGCTCCGGTCGCGCTACATGATCTCGATATCCAGGGCTACGAGAGCGTCAGCAGCAAGAAAAATGTTCCTGTATACAACATTCGTATCGGTGGCCCGAACGGAGAGCCCGAGGTTCTTCTGCGCGCTCACGAATCGGACTTCGGAGTGAACCCACCCAACTTGCTCAGAGATCCAGTCGCATTCCAGGCCGGAAGAATTGTACCACGTCGAAGGTTCCTCAAACATCAGCGATCTGGCGACGCGCGGCATCGCGGCCAAAACCCTGGTCAATTGTTCCGACTGGTGGTTCGGCCCGACCTGGCTGAGACTGCCGCACGAGAGTCAGCCCATTTCGCAACCCAAGGCTGTCGGCTCCTCGTTGGAACAGGTCAGCAGCGAGGCACGGAAAAGCGCTGCTCCCGTCGTCGTCCACCCGCCATTGATCGATCTCAACCGACACAGCACTGCTGGTAGGGCCATTCGAACTATGGCTAACGTTCTTCGATTCATCTTCCGCATCCGCCGGCGGGAGCTCCCCTCAACAGCAGAGATGTACCGGCTCGCCGAGGCGCACATTGTCCGAGAGTCTCAGGAGTCTACTTTCCGGCACGAGATATCCGATGTTCGCGCTGGTCAACCCGTGTCTTCGTCGTCAAAACTTGCATCGCTCCGCCTCTCATCTTGTCTCATCTCCGAAGTTCTGGGTGGCGAGAGCCCGACAACTCATCGAGACGATACTCCATCGATGCGTGACCTGTCGCCGCCGCCAGGGACGGCACGCTCAACAGTTGGAGGGCCAGCTGCCCGACTTCAGAACGACCCTCCGCGCTCCATTCGCCGCTGCAGGTGTCGATTTCTGCGGCCCTCTAATGACTCGGCACCGAGACACTCATCAGGACACCTACGTCGCCCTGTTCACCTGTCCCGCGACTCGCGCCGTGCATCTCGAACTAGTTCCATCACTGAGCGTTCCGCAGACAGTTTTGGCCCTCCGACGTTTCTTTGCCGCCTTCCCTGCCTGCACCCAGCTGATCTCCGACAACGGAAGAAACTCCACGAAGGCGGCGACCGATTTGAAGAGAATCTTCAACTCCGCGAACGATCGTGACGTCGGGGAGCTGCTCCGGACGCGGGCCTGCGTTTGGAAGTTCGTATGTCCTCGGGCGCCGGCTCACGGCGGCTTCTATGAGAGAATGGTCGGCGTCCTCATAAATTGCCTCTACAAGACCCTAGGCCGTAGCCTTGTCGGCTACGAGGAGCTACGAACAATCCTATGTGAGCTGGCAGCGGTCATCAATCATCAATAACCGACCGATCACATACTCGTCCTGCGACCCGGATTCACCGGAACCTCTGACGCCTGGCTCATTCCTGCGAGGCGGACCAAACGTCACTCCTCTCGCGCAGATTGCGCCCGTCGACCAGCTCCGCAGCGATGAGCTCGGCACCGCCGAGGAATTCAGGAGAGGTCTCAAAATGCCCACGAGCTACTTCCGAAGTTTGTGCTCCCGTTGGTCGAAGGAATATCTCATGTTGCTCCGATCCGCCAATCAGACCAGGGGCAAACCCGCTCCGGCCCTCACAAGCGGTGACGTGTGTCTCCTGAAAGAAGACAGTCGTCCCCGGCTGAAATGGGACCTTGTGCGCATAATGGACAGACATGTTGGCCGAGACGGCCTCGTGAGAATCTACACTGTCAAGCTCAAACTGTGATACGTCACGCCGTGCGGCTCAACTCCTGTACCCGCTGGAGGTCGCCACTACCGAATCATCTCAAGCAATGAATTCCTCGACTGCTTCGAACACAGGTCGCGAACAGGCAAATTCAGAATAATCTCGATACAATGTTCTTAGCCGGCCTCCCGCTCAATTTTTCGATGCAATGATCTCAGTTGTGATATTTTCGAATCATTTGAATCGCTATTTTGTGTCCCCAATGAAAAACGTTCCATTTTGGTGCGGGAGTGTCAATAATCTTAAAACGCTTGTAATCGAATCGCGCGCCTTCGCGCTCTCCCTCCGATAAAGACGCCGAGATAAACTTCGATGTGAAGATAGCAGTACATCTCCATTGTGAGAGGAAGCAGAGTCTATTCCTTTCGCATGCCTCCGAACATCAAGATTCAAACGAGAAACTATACGATCGCTCAACCTCGTAGATTCCTAGAATCAACAGGTATGGTATGGTATGGTATGGTATGGTATGGTATGGTATGGTATGGTATGGTATGGTATGGTATGGTATGGTATGGTATGGTATGGTATGGTATGGTATGGTATGGTATGGTATGGTATGGTATGGTATGGTATGGTATGGTATGGTATGGTATGGTATGGTATGGTATGGTATGGTATGGTATGGTATGGTATGGTATGGTATGGTATGGTATGGTATGGTATGGTATGGTATGGTATGGTATGGTATGGTATGGTATGGATGGTATGGTATGGTATGGTATGGTCCTCTCGAGCCTATATATACAGGGGCGATTTCTCAGCAGATCCTTCGGGTTTCGCTTTCCCATTCTTCCAGCAGTCTTCTTGTTTTCCTCATGAAATTTTCGTCACTTTGTTCAGTGAAACCCAATCTTCTAGCCACTTCGTCAATATCGAAGTGGTGAGGAGTGCATTCCGTCATAATGTGAGGAATGGTTTCTTCGTCTAAGCCACACTTCAAACAGTGCGGCTCGATCCGTTGGTACTTCGCTCTATGCGACCTCGTCGGTAGCATCCCTGCTCTCGCTAGGGCTAACAGAGCGCTCCCTCGACTATTTCTATATAGTACATATGTTGGGGTGCTGTATCCTTCCATATGCTGTACAATTCCGGGCTAGGTTTAGAGTTTATTCCCTCTCTCCACAGTTCTTCCATCTTTTCTCTAATATGTTTCTTCACCGCATCATTGAAAAGTACGGGGGTGGCTCTATTATTTTGACCGTTACTTCCACATAGCAGACGAACTTTTTCTCAGCTCCAGGTGAACCGATTTTTGAAAGTGAATAGACGAATCGACAGCTCTTTTCCCGCGCTACAAGATGCCGACCACACCGAGCCGATGCGATACCCTCGTCCCGACTTATGAGGGTTTTAAAATGAGATAGAAAATCTCTAAAATAAGCGATATTGAGATGGCTGAAAGTCCCTCAAAACGCATTCAAATGTCAAAATAGACGGGTTCATTGGAAAGCTCATCAAATTCTCTTCGATTTCAAAAAAAAAACGTCCGATTCGATCGATTTTCTGAAAAGTTACGGACCTCCGAAAAAAGGAGACGAAGTTTTTAGGTGGCTCTATTATTTTGAC